>NW_013665996.1:569448-594966 GCF_000517525.1 Limulus polyphemus | reverse complement strand
GTGTATGAAAGTCTCAATGTACACCACATTCTACCAAGATGTGTATGAAAGTTTCGATAAACACCACATTCTACCAAGATGTGTATGAAAGTCTCAATGTACACCACATTCTACCAAGATGTGTATGAAAGTTTCACTGTGTACATTGAGACTTTCATACACATCTTGGTAGAATGTGGTGTCCACATTCTACCAAGATGTGTATGAAAGTCTCAATGTACATCCTACACATCTTGGTAGAATGTCTAAGTGTCCTCTTGTCAGATCCAGCATCCTCTCCCTTTTCCTGGCTGCCCATTTCCATCATCGATTGAAGGAAATCATTCATACTAGCTTGTGGACCACACCTAATACATTCATCTCCCATTACCTTCATCATGTGGCTTTCTCCTCCTCATCTGGATGCCAAATATTGTCTGTTGCCATTCTCCACACCTGGGTCGACTCTGAGTGAGCATGTTTATATTTCTTTATTATTCTTTCAGGATCATTAATATACATGTTTTTTAGATCCCTCTCTGTGGCAAGTGGTGCCTGTCCAGGTATACTAACCCATAAATCCACACTGTATGGTTGTTCAGGTCTATAACATCCACTGTTGAGACAGTGTTCCACAAGAATGCTAGTGGGTTCATCCTCGCAGTGTTTTGTGTCATAACTGTGTTCATCCAAGACCGTACCAACTTTTGGACTATCATGAGTAAAGCAGTGTTAGGACAACTGCCCATCCCTCAAATCCTGGTTGAATAAATTGAGACTAGCCTGCTTTTCAAAATAGGATTTAGTGGTCACCCATTGCACTTTCTCCAGTGTTGCATTCCTCCAGACTCTCCACCAGATTGTCCCCCCCCTCTTCAAGTGGAGTAAGGGAGTCCTTGCCACTTAATATTTCCTAGCCAATTGAGAGTAGGGTGGTAGTTTTCTGTCAATATAGATGGTGTATCCTACTCCTACCATGGATCAGATGTACCATACCCAATGCTGCTTGGTTGTGGACTGGAAATGATTCACCAAAATGCAGTTCACCCCTCATCATACTGCCACCTGGATGTCAGTTCCTGGGTGGTCTAGTTTGTATTAGAGTTGGACCAGCCAGTATAAGTCCTCACACATGTGGCTGGTAGGGAGCCCTCATTCTACTGCAGACTGGATGATAAATTCCCAATGCTGCCTGGTTTTGGAATTGAGTGAACTACCACATTGCATTCCTCCTTCCTGCCGTTGCTCAGTTGTTGATGTCTGGGTTCACTTTGTGTTGGATGTGTACTGGATCTGCAAACATGTGCCCTGCTTGGATGGTTGAAATGGAAATTGTTTTCCCTTCTACCTCCTAAGTGTGAGGTGAAAACAGTTGGGACCTTCGTCTTACTACAGACTGGAAGACAAATACCTGATGGACTGGAGTTGGCACACCAATTATGGTCTAACCTCCCTAGCCACTCTACATCAGTTGGCACATGAACTTGCTTATGAATATGCTCCTTTTCCACCCAATTTAGTGACACATATTTTCACAATGGGCAAAGAATATACGTAGTTCATGTGTGATGTGGTCTCTCATGGATGTGTTCCTTTACATAAAGATGTATATCCGATAAATACCTCCTCTCACACTTCCCGCCCTACCTCCCTACTTCTGGTGCTTCTTTTTTGCATAATCTCAAAGTGAAGATTGTGTTCTACATTCTAGAGGGAGCCAGCTGCACCAGGAGGGTGTGTCATATTCCTATTGGTGGAGGGTTGTCGCATGCTACAATGCAAATGTGTTAAACATGTGGTAGGTGGGAGTATCAAGGCTAGCGGCAAGCAAAATATTTTGCACATATGAAGGGCAACATTGGATGAGAAAATAGTGGAGGTGAGTATATATTGGAAATACATTTTCAATTTAGAAAAATTATAACAGTGAGGCAAATGCATTTTATTGTAGTCCGCATGCTTGACAAGTCAGTTCTGCTGTGACGGCACTCAGTTGAGGGTCTCCTCTTGTAGAAATTTTGCTTGGTTATAAATTTTTTAAATTTATATATATATCTTTTCTGGTTGGCTTTTATAAAATGGAAAAAAATAGTGCTTCTTCAAAATCTGTGCTAAGAAAGAAGATTTCAAAGCCCCACAGAAACTTTGATGGTGAAGAATTATTGGATTTATTAGACAATTTGGATAGTTCATCTTTTTCAGAAAGTGAGAATAAGTATTTTCCAACTGAAGGAATGACATTGATAATAAGGTGTGAAATTTCTTCAGTGTATTGAATGAATCATTAGTTAAAAATGAAGACATTAAACCTAATATTATTGCTAGATTAGTGATGGTAGCAGGCCTGCTGATGCTGGTATGCATGTGGAGTGATGATTCATCAACCAGTTACAATTTACTTGAACTCCAAGGTTAAAAATTCACACATTACACAATGGAAGGATATTACTGTTGACAAGCTAAATGTTTCTTTGTGGTTGTTGCTTCACATGTGACATATTCAAATGTGATATTTCCATGACTATAAGTTAACTCTTCTTGTATATTCAAAACATACCCAAAAACCATGACTCACATGTGCATCATGTGGCACTCATTTAAAGATTTTACCAACATTGCCAATGATGCCCATGTGTGTTATGGTACAGATTTTAGTTGAATAAGCATATATGCCCATAGGTACTTTAGCTGATATTATTTTGTATTTTTAAAATAGTCCTAACAAAAAAAAAAACAGTGGCACCTGGCATGGGTATTTATTTTTGAGGCAGCAGTAAATTTCTTAAATTACTTTTTTTTCTAGGTATAAAATTTTGTAACATCCCAAAAGTACACAAAGCGATTTGAGTTTTAACCTGTTCAAAAATTGTGCACCCACTTTTCCAAATTTCACACTTAGACAATTGTTGTAAGAGCTTCTAAACCTACAAAATATTACTGATGAAAATAAGAGTTACTGAAGTATAATTTTTTTAATGACACAACATGATTTTTACATGGAGCAGTTACCTAAAAGCTAATAAAAAAAAATATTGAAAGTATGATATGATTTTCATTATTTATCTTACAATTACATAACAGTACGGACTTTTTACCTTTATTATAATACAGTTTTATTGTAAGCTATGAGTATCCAATGAGGCACATAAGAAAATTGTTGTTTGTAAGCTTAATAGTTCAGCAATATATTGTATATCAAGTGTGTCAAGTAAAGATAAAGTGCACATATCTTGAATTTTCCATAAACCATTGAAAGGATGAATATTGTAATTTTGCATTAATTTTCTATTATGTCATATTGTTGATTTTGTTTATGAGGCACATTAAAATAATATGAATTTATTAGTCCATAACTGTGCTCAGAATGTTTCTTTTATTCAGCATCTTATTACACTGCTCTATAAAGATAACCTTATAGAGGAACAGTGTTAGTACAAGTGATAAAAAAACTTGTTTAAAAACAGTTTAGTTACATTAATATATGACCTGAAAACATGTTATAACAACAACAACAATGCATATGTTACAATGTAAAGCAGAATCTTGCACAATTCATGAATATTTGATATACGAACCAACAAAGTGTAAGTACAATGCCCATACTTAATGAATGTATTGTGAAATGTTACCAACTAATCTTTTATGTAACATGATTAAGATTAGTGGAAATTTTGTTTTGAATGTATAATTACAAGTAAGAGATACTTTTCTGCTGCATATTTTAAGCATGGAGCTCTCTGTACTTTAAAAAACAATACATTATGGAATCACTTCTTTGTGGATACTGTTTAGTATGCTATACTGCTTCATGAGCTAATGTGAAAATTGGTGCATTGCATGGAAATAATAAGGTTGAAAGAATACTTTGTGAAGTAATGGAAATACTGTTATGATTCACCAATCTAATTTAGAAAATTCACAAACAATAAGCTTTTATACAATTTGCCTACCATCTAATACTTAGCAAGGCTCTATTTTACAGTTCCCAGTCAATTTCATGAAAAGCTTCTGTGTTTTAGACATTTATAGTCCATTTAGAGATAATATTATTAATTTCAAAATATGTAAATCCTTAATTCAAGTTGGTTGATCTCAACATCCATGTGAAATTTTTATAATATATTCATTTTCTAAAGCTTTAATAGATGTATGGATATTCTGATTGGAATTTTTTTTCGAAAGTTCTTTTTAAAAATGAAATAAAATTAAACTACAGATATTTTAATGTTTTCTAAAGGTGGTTATACACACACACACACACACAATAAACTTCCTCTCTCTAGATGTACAGTGTTGGATAAATTGTCAAATTCTACCTAGATGCTCTGACTTTTCTATTTTCTTAGAGAACATGTATTCAACATGCGTCTGTTATGACTAAATTGTTGATCACACTTTTGTGTGCATAAAGAAAATAATATAAGCAAATGCTAACATTAACTGAATTAATTTTTTTTTCTTTTTTTTTCATAATGGAGAGACAACGTGATTAGATAATGTTTTTTTCCTAAAGTATCATTATTCAACATGCATCAGTTTATAATTAAATTGTTGTTCACACTTTTTTTTTGTGGAAAAGAAAGGATACAAGCAAGTTGTTGAGAAATAACAATGTTAACCTTAGCTGAATTACTCTTTTTTTTCTCTCTCTCTCTGATAATGAAGATACAATACTAATTTTTTTTTTCCATAAAATTCTATTTATTCATTTGATTTTATTTTGTCAGCTTCATATAGCTCTAGTCTTTTGTAGTAGTGGCAATATGTCACTTTACATAGTTTCCCACCTGTTAGTTACTAAACAGTATAATGGAATATTCAATATGAATATATTTTTTGAATACTTGTACTAGCAGAAATTACATTTATTGTTAAATAAATGTTCCAAAAAACACTTGCCTGCTCTCACACTAACTTTATCTCGAGAAACGTTTCTCTTCTCTGACCATCTAAGCGTTAGTACGAACCTTACTTCACTTGCTCCATCCTTTTATACCCCACTGTATTGCCCAAAGCAAGTTAAATCTTATGATTCTCTCCACCTACATCAATGTGCCCTTATCTGAGATCCGTATATAAGCTAATGGTATTACTTCCTATTCACTTTTCTTGAAGGTAGAAATTTATGATGACTGTTTTACGTGCTTGCTGCATGTTTCTCTTCAGTGTTGAATGGCTCTAGTTGTAACTATGATTTAGATTACTCTCCCCCCTTATTTAAGACCTATCTTCTTGGGTCTGGAGTTTTTTGTCTATTTTCTTTATGTTACAAAATAACAAAAATGAAATTTTGAAGTAATAGTTTTTTAAAGTGATTTCAGTAATAATATTTTGTGTTTATTTCTCTTCTTTTTCAAAAACCCTTTGGCATTTTCATTTGGATCCCACTCGGTGACGGGTGTTGCCTGGTCAGGTATGCTTTCTTCCAAATCTGCACTAGCTACCAATCGACTGATAAAAAAATGTCCTGGTAGCAACGAGCTCTGTTGAGATGTGGTGTTCCATAAGACCACCTTGTGCACTTTCCAGGTGGTAAACAATTATAACACAAAGACTAATACACTATTGGACTACCACTCATGGATCATCATGAATAAAGCTTAAGGGGATTTTGCCCATCCCTGATGACCCCTAGATTGAATTAATTGGGGTCAGTTCGTTTTTTCAAAATAGGGAACATGGTTCACCTACTGCACTGTCTCTGGAGCATCATTCCTCTTGACTTTCCAACGTATCCATCCCCACACCATTTCTCGTAGTGAAGTGTGTGAGTCTTTACCATTCCCAGTTTCCATTCACTTGAGTGGTGGACAGAGGTCTATTCCTCCTGAGTGATGCCTGAACTCATTATTCCACTCAAGGAGAAGAGGGCAAAAGTGGGTGCCCTCCTACCAATAACCCTGGATAATTTTCCTAGATGTATGATGGGAGCATGTGCAGCCTGTACAGAAGTCTTCTCATAATTCCAGTTCAGAGATTGCTCTTCACTGTCCAGGTGAGTTGAGCATGGCCCTTTGTTTTGGTCATTCTCTTCATTTTGGTGATTGTGGAAGAGGGTTCTGAACTCCTCATAATTCTACACACAAAGCATCACTTCCTGGGCCCTTGGTTGGACTTTGTTTGTTCCACATACTCCTCGTAATGCTGGGGACAGGAAGGGAAGTGTTACCTTGCTTCTCAGATTAGTCCATAATCCCAGGCCGAGTATTTTGTTTTTCAGGTTGAGTGAGGCATGAAAGGTCTCGTAATTTCAAGTTTGGTTTGTTGCAATTTGCATTTCTTCAGGCTGGGGCGAGGGTTTGTCTACTTTTGTGTTGCTTGTCTTCTCTTCGTAATTCCGGTGGTTTGACGTGCAACATTCTGTAACCTTCAGGTTTTGTTCCAATAATACCACATTACTAAACAAAACTAAATCCACAGTGATCCTCATGCCCTAACCACTACGGTTTAGATGTAGAATTGGGTCAACAACCCTGTAATTCCAAGGATGAGACAACAAATATATGTTCTTCTAATGATGCTAGGATTTTTACTCTGTGGCCGGTAGGCCTTTACCACCTAGGAATTATATTTCATGTTGTCCAGACAAAGAGCATACCTGTTTAAGAAGTAGTGTGGATCCCACTATTGTGCTATTACTATATCTAATTTTCTAATACCTCTTTTCTACGCAAATGCTTTCTGTGTGGCTCTTGCCCTCACTAATCCATCTACCTTGTCAATGTGGGATTTCAGCTATAGTGAGAGAGGAGGTGTTTTTCGGAAGCTAATATTTTCTTTACTGAAAAATGTATTTTCATTGATACTTACCTCCTTTCAGACTCTCCGCCCTTCCTCCCCATGAAATGACAAGTTTCAATGCTAATTGGATCTTCTCCAAAAGTGAATAGGAAGTAATAACGGGGAGCTTATATACGGATCTTGAATAGGGAGTAAATTGATGTAGGTGAGGAGAGAGAATCACAAGATTTAACTTATTTTGGGCAATATGGTAGGTATAATGGCAGGAGCAAACGAGGTAATGTTCATACCAATGCTTAAATAGGCAGAGAAGATAAATTTTCATCAGGATAAAGTTATAGGGTGAGAAGGGGGATGTATTATCAGAATTACATTTTCGGTAGAGGAAAATGTTAACTTTACATAGTGATTACGTGTGTTTAATGAATAATTTTTATACCATATTTCTTAGCTGTTTTAGTCACATAATTTTGTGACACTTTTCTTTATCAGTGAAGCCTGGATTATATATGATTTCAGAATACGTGGAGCATGAGTAACATAGTATGTACTTGAACTCTATCTTTTTAACATCTATGTCGTTGTTTCTTAGTTATATCTTCAAAGATGTGAGTCTGTATTACTATAATCTAGAGTAAGTTACGAGATACAAAGCAAGTTTATAATACAATTTTAAACTTCTTATATTGTCTATTTATAGATTTGAGAAAATGTATTTATTTAGGACAGTTTCCTAAATATATATATATATATAAGTACCATTTATTATGGAAGCACAGTAGGAAATTAAAGTTTTACCTCATAAGTCAAACAATTCATATGTGTATTATTATTTTGTTTAAGATAATTAGTTGATTTAAATGTATGCACCTATCGAGCTTTCAGACATACCCTACCAAAATTAAGTCTTGAAAAACACTCAATCAACATTTGATTGTGGCATTCCAAAATACTCAAATGTCCATGTATTGGCCAAAAACATAATCCTGAAATATTATCAGCAATTAGAGTAAACACTAATTCACTTTTTCATAGTTTGTATTATTCTGTAGTTAACGTTATAGACTTCCTCATATTAAACTAACCTTATTCAGTGATTTTTATTAATTGTTTTCAGTTTTTGATATGAGAACTTAATCATACATTACAGGCAACCACAGCCAAGTCTGTATTTTGAATTTAAGTATTTAAAAATAGGCAGGTTGGACAAGCATTATTTCAGAGAAACTTGTTTATCAGCAGCCATATTCTATATGGGCTGTTTATATACCTTGAAAATCAGACTTAAGTCTATCCATTTAATCTCAGTCCTCCTTATAGTTTGAAGTCCAGATGTATAATATTTGTCTTATAAGCTTTCTGGTTACAGTACAGAGAAGCATTTCACTCTACTGAAGTGATCGTTTTTAGTACTTATATGATCAAATTCATAATCTACATGGACAGCTTAATGTCCTACTTTGCATCTTAAAAATATTTGTCTCTACCTTCTGATATCTCAAGCTTTCTGGAAATTTTGGGCAGTTTCTCAAAAATATATAAATAATATTTATTATGTAAACACAGTAGGATATCAAAATTGCACCTAGTAAGTCAAACAATTTAGAGGCAAATAACTTAAAAGTAACAAATAAGAAACCATTAATTTTTGTGTGTCTAAGCAAAGAAAATAAATATAAAAGTAGCTCAATCAGTTGATTTACAGATGTTGCATATGGTAAGGAATGTTAGAATCACATAATAATAAAATATTTCTTTGATTGTGAATGTTACTAGATTATTTATTCAAATATTGGATGACTGGTATAAAAAATAATTTAGCATGTGTCCTTGATCATACCGAAAGATTGGTCTTCATAGTAATGACTAGTCATAGATGTCACTATTCCTGCTGTATAAAAACTGTATAAAGCTAGGTATTTCAAACAAAAATGCTGTCATAATAGTATGCTCAGGCACAACTCTAATAAATGTTTTATTAGCTTTACATGTAATGTGATTTATGCTTCAGCATATTACCTGTATCAGTTAAATTCTTAAAACGTACTGTGTTTTCTTTAATTGTACATGTACTGTGTTGGTACATTGGACCAACCCCCATTTTTGTGAAACTGTACATAGTAGTGTTTACTATAACTAGCTGAGAGTACCCATTAACACGTTCATGACATTGTGCACCACTGGTGGTATATTTGCATGTTTTCTTTTGGATGTTGTGAGCCACCTGTGGTACACAGCACCCATAAGTTATAACTGCACCTCATATCCCCAAAGTCTTGTATGTACAGATGGGTATAATAAAGCCATTCCTTCCATCATGTACCACTGGTGGAGCACGTATGCCATGTTGAAAGAGCAACTGAAATAAAACAAATTTACATGATTAAATCACTTTTTATTTTAAAATTACATCTAGAGACTGGCACTAAATTTTTCATTGAGTAAATAAAATAAAAAAATAACTAACGGAGACTTCTTTCATAAATAAAAAAACTGTAATGAAATAAGGATAGAAATGAAATGGAAATAAAATTTTCATATTGACTAAGTGGAGCAAAAACTAATTAGACATTGTTTTTCTTTAGAAAGTTTTATAAAAATGGGGGGAAAAAAGAAATTGAATATTTCAATTCATTCTAACTGTCATTTATATTTGTCATTGAAACACTCCAAGCACATTGTAGGCTTCCCACCACAATCCTTGAACTATTATCATCCACAGTAGGGATTATTTTATCTGATGTCCCTTTTTTACTATTGTGATATTGTGAAATATTCATAATTCTTCTGAAAAACGGCAAAATTATCTAAGACAGAGTTTACAATGAGGCTTTACATTTCTATCACATAATTAGGGAAATCACCTTGCCGTGAAACTGTTAAGAAAGCAAAAATTGTATAAAGGACAGGCTGTATAATGTTCTCCTTCTTTGCTTTCTTTTGTTATTAAATCCCTAATCACCTCATTATATGCTAATTGCATACCCTGTTTTGTGAAAGGTAATAATTGACTCACTTAACTGATTAAGTGTCTTTTAAATTAAAAGCCAAGGTTCTGAAAAAATAAGTAGTAATGTGCCTTATTTCAGGATGTTTTTATTCCCCTTCTTATCAAAAGTCCTAAAAAATAACCCATGTACACCATCAGACAGTTTCCAGTTATCGTACCAAAAATTATGGTAATTGAGCTAGTAAACTCTGGGTGATGGATACTAAAACACACACACACACAAACATCATTATAGTAAGATACCAAATTTATTAGGTATATCTTCACAAAATTTGGCAAGCTTTTAGTAAATGTGAAAAGTCTTTGTAAACAAAGAAATCTTACAGTTTTTATATTTCATTCGCATAACCTATAAAAACCTCATAAGTGATTATCAAAAAATTTTTTAGGAAACTTTATATTTTATTTTTTCTATTAAACACTGCATATAGGCTTGGTCCAATTGACCAACTTTGTAATCACCACAAAAATATATGAAATTAAATTACACTTTTTTTCTTTCTAGAATGACTATGTTGTTACAGATAGTTACCCACTATTTACTCTTTCAGCCAATGCTAATACAGTCTCCTGGACATTTAAATTTATTGCCACTTAGATTAGTGCCAAAGTAAAGTATCACAGCAGGGAAGCTCTATGTAAACTCTATTGAGCTCCCAGCATGATAGTCAAATTACAACGTGATGCTCTCATGCTACAGAGTTTTTGTTGTTGTTGTTTTTATATTATTTTTATCTAACCTAACAATCTCCTAACTTTTGAATTTGAGTTACTTTTTACAATAATAATTGAAAGGTATACATAAAAAAACAACTTTTGTACTTATCTGTGGATCTTGTACTTCTTTGCTTTCAGTCCCTGGATGAACTTACTTTACCCTATTTTTTGGTAATGATAGTAGTAATACATAAAATGAGTTTTATTTATTTCAAACATGAAATTAAGATTAAAATATTAACACAAAAAATATAATTGCCTAAAACTGTTATAATTTTACTGGCTTTCTAATTAAGGTACAAGTGGGTTAGAATAATTCATCTACCTGGTCAAGATGACATTAGCAATAGCTATAATGAAACTGTATGCCAAATTAATGGAAAGCAGTATATTAAAATGTCAGAAAGAAGTATTGACATTATTTTTGAGTGACAGTATATCATGGGAGGGTTTGACTTTCTGAATTATATTTCAGTAACGTGAAGAGATTGGACAATAAAAATTTACATAACCTTTTGGCATTACCTATTCTATAAATGTATCATTTATGTCAAACACAGAAGACCATATAGGCAGTGGGCAATTCTGAGAGAAAGTGTCATGTGATACATTAAAGGGAAGATAAAAATTTATTTAAATATTTACCTTTGAAATTAAAAAATTAAAACTTGTTAAATTTTGAATTATAAGTTACATTTTCCTACTAAGATTTTTGACATACATTGATAAGAGTCATTTACTTAAATTTTAAATGTAACTGTAAAAGTTTCTGACATGTGCACTTTGATGCAGCCATACACATGTGATTAAGATGTCCAAAAATTCAGGAGGTGCTTGCTTCAGTTTACTAATGATTATGTTTATATTTGCCAAGACTTGTGAAGTACTGGAAGTTGTCAGATATAAACAATGTTTGTGCAACTGTTAAAATATTACACATTACTGTTACAAATGCTGTTCCTTTTGGTATTCTGCAACATTAAACACAGTGTGTTTGCAGATCATCATCAGGAGCTGAGATCCAGTATGGAATCTCCACCTCATTCTGGAATTTTTCTTGAAGATGAAAATGAATTTCCACCCATCACACACAAGTCTGATTGGTAAGCTACTTTTCTCCTAACTCCAGAATAGATAAATATCTTTACAAAAAGATCAGTCTTTTACATTTTATCATCTTTAAACCCAACTGGTTGGTATGTTTAATACTTAAAATAATACATTAATGATTCTTAACAAATTAAAAATGCATTTTTGTATTTTCCTTAGTTATTCTTGTCCATATTATATAGTTGAACCAATATGACATGATCTTCTAACTTATGGGTTTTGCAGATTTATAGAAAACCAGATCAAGATTTCTGAAACTCCCACAAGGAACTTTGTACTTCTGATATAAAATTTGTCATAAAAAAGTCACCGTTTTTATTGCTTTAAATTCTCACTTGCTGCTGCTAGAATGGGAAGTACTACGCATTATTTTTATTTGATAAAACCAACTTTATGGTATGTTGAAATCGTACATTGTGTCATATGTAATACTTGTACATGTAATTGTAAACAATAATTTTCTTTGTACATACATGTATAATGTCACAAATAATTAAAATCATACTGCTTGTTTTGTATGAATATATTTTGTAAAATTTTAACAACATATTTGTTACAAAGCTTTGAATATATCCCTTGTGGTGAAGTTAATAAACATTAGTCCTCACAGAAACTTTAGAACATTGAATGAAAATATAATTAAGCAAAACATATCAGTTTTTAGCACATCTTTATCAAAAAAGAAGCAACTATCTGTTCAAATCTGTCTTAAGGTTTTATCTACTTTATTCTTATGAAATTTATTCAGTTGTTGTGAATTAATGCAGAACTGTGTTTGAATGAATTGTTTTTGTAATATTTCTTTTCTATGTTATAGCAGATGTTTTTATTTAACTTCATAGTTGTAAGAGTATATACAAAATGTTATATAGACCGTAAGAAATCTTTTAATTCAGCTTTTAAATAATAACAAAAAAGGAATACTAAACAAATTGCAATCTTTGAATATTTAATATGTTTTACTGATCTTTCATTTAACCAAAGAATGTGACCAAACAAAAGTTGTGAATGTGATGTTTTTTTTTATTTCGAAGTATGACTTGTATCTTTCATTTCTGAGCTTATGGATTTTCAGAAATTCTTCTACAAGAGAATATATATATATATCTATAGAGTTGTACTTCTGAAGAATATTTTCATAGTTATATGAAAAGCCAGTACAAGATGAGTCAGATGTACTAAGAAATATAATTTAATTATTTTTTTTGCAAGTGATACTTGTTTTACTGTTAATGTCATATGTTATTATTTGGGTTTTTGGTAGAATTACTGTTGGTGTCAAATAACCATTTATACTAAGTTACTGTGAAATATAATAACATTTTATATTTCAGTGAAAAGTTTTTGATGAATGGCTGTTCAGTTAATGGTAATGCATTCTGAGAAAAATGTTTTTGATAAATATAGTTTGGTAAAATGAAAGTTTTAGAGAAAATTTTGTGGTTGGAATTGCATCCTGATGAGTAAGTATTTTGTATATTGTAATAGGATAAAGCTCTAAAAATGTACATGATGAATTACTGTACACTGGATAAATTTAAGTTCTCAGAGTGTGTGAGTTACACTTAATGTACAGTTTCATGGCATTTAAGCATTCAAAAGAAGGTTCAAGTTAGTTAATATAGCACTGTAATGCAACTTCATCTTAAAGGAAAGGTTTTTAACATATTTATAGATAGATTACAATGTTGCGAAATTACATCTCTCAAGTAAAGAGTATAATTGTATTTCTCAAAGAAAGTTTGTTCATAAGGAATAGCGGAATTATATTGCTTAAAAAAATGGTCTTTTATGAGTTACTGTAAAATTAATGGGTGTTTTATTTTCCAAGAGATTTGTTAATATATAAATACTCATTTTCCTATGTTGTGGAACTGAACAGAGAAGTTCCAAGTGAATTGCTTTATAATGTAATGAAATTACATCTCCATTGAAAAGTTTTGTACACTTGTACAGTGTAGTTGAAGTAAACCTCACAGAAAAGGTCTTTGATGTACTTAATGTGGGTTCTGTTGAAACTACACATCTCACAGTGTCTTTGGTAAGTTTAATATAACTTTATAATTACATGAATACTTTCTTCATATTTATGTAAAAAGGAATATTTGTTTCATTTTAATTTCTGTAGCGTTAGTTTTATTTCATTCTTGCTTTTATTCTACATGTCTGTACGATTTATTTATATGGCTGTTCAGAAAGGTAATTTTCAAAGGAGTCATAAAAGATTTATGATTTTTACAAAACAGAACATAGAAGTTATAAAGAATCAACTATAGAAGAAAAGCTAAATGTTATTTTTTCTTAGCCAGGGTTGAGATCTTAGTTGTAATAATTGATTTAAATGCATTGTTTTCATGTGTTTTGACCTTTATGAATAACAACAGCAGAAACAAATTGAGATTTCTTTTGGCGATCATTTTTACCTAATTTCTCAAATGACAGATGATGTGCAGAATACTTGAATATACATGTAATTTCTCAATTTCTTTATTGGATGATACGTTTCTGGTATTTTTTTTTTATAAAATTTGTTATTTGGTTATCTGTTAATTAATTGCTTTCAAGAAAGAGAAGTCATTTACAAAATTCATAAAATCTCACTATATTTGATTTCGTAATAAGTTGCTTGTTTAAATTATCCACATTCTTGCTTTTTTCAAATGACTATACCTAAATCTGTTTAAATATTATATTCAAGTTTATTAAAAATTACTTCCAAGTCTTTATGTACCATCTGAGTAAATCTAAATAAATGTCAAAACCATGCACACTATTAGTAATACTATCTGCATGAATGATTTGTTGAAATTTTTTAAATTCAAACATTAAATTATTTAGCATCAGTGACAACTTTTTCTGACGTTTGTTGTTATTTTAAATCAGAGAAATTTAAACACAATAAATTTGGAAAATTTATCACTCATCAAAAAAACTTATTTTGAAATAGTAACTATTTCTGGCCAAGGCCTTTCATGAGGTAGTGCCTAAGATTGTCATTAAAATATAATGAAAAACCAACTTGAATGACAGTAACAGAATAAAGATATGTTAATTATGTTAATCGTAAAAAAAAAATGTTATGTAAACAAAACAAACAATACAGTAAAACACGGATAAATGCTACGTAATAACTTAAAAATTAAACGTGAGTGAATGTGTGAAAGTACTTTAAGGTAATTCCAAATAAGAGAAAGAAAAGAAAACAATTTCCTTTTTACAGTTACAAACTACTGGTTAAAGATGGAAAGAAAATGGGGTGTGGATATAAAATTAGGTCACAGTGAATGACTGACCATAAAAAGGTAGAAGAAAACATTAAACAAAAGAAGTTTTTTTTAATCCTGATAGAGAAATGGTTCCCAAGATACAAATAAGACAGTTTCATGTGTTCACATGAGGAACATTTAGTAGGAGCACACCTTAAGGTTCAAATCTACATCTTATACTAATGGGGTGTAATTGAAATAAAATTCATTTTGGTTGAGCAATTAATTTCATAAAAGCATCATATTAAAAGCCATTAATTACCTTAAAATTACACCAATTACTTACAGTAAAGTTGTGTCAGTTAATAATTCACTGTATATTTAATAATTCAAAAAATAACTTAAGAAGAAAAAGGTTCACAAAGATACTTTTTAAGTTCAGTAAGTCACCAATTCAAGATTCTAAAGTGAAGTTCTACCCTAAACTGTAGTGGTTTATTGCATACTTTCTAACACTATCTGTTTAATGGAAGAATAATTTATATACCATTGATGTTCTTGATACATTACCTGAAAATGTTAAGCACAATAAATATTTTGCATCAGTTAATAAAATAAATTTGAAACTTCCTGGATTTTTTAATGTCATTCTGTTGTTTCTGGTTTGATTCTGTACTGTCCTAAATAGATATTCCATTGTTCTTTTGTAAAAAAAATTATTGAATTTTAGTAATTGTAGCCTTGTTTAATTTATAATGTTTCTTAGTCCCTGATACCAAAGCTAATTTGTTTGGATCTTGTTTTTGTTTTGGGAAGATCCAGAACTTGGTTATTTTTTATTCACTCAGAACGAGCTATCTTGTAGGACCACGAGCTGCTACTTTAATTTCGATCATTGTATGGAGAGTATAAGTTTATTGACTTTTTCCCTTTTATTGTCTTAGGATTGGCTTGTCTTTTCAGACTAAACACCTAATTATCCAGAATACATAATAGGCTACTCCTTTCACTGCTATATTACATGAATTGGGTATCATTATTTAGCTTGTTATTTTTATGTTTTGTCTGACTTTCCCTGTTGGGACTTGTGTTAAAATGACCTGTAGTAAAAACTGAGGAATAGTAGAATAATATTTTACAGGTTAAACAGTGACTGTTTGGAAAGCAGGTTAGCAAAAAACATGAATTTGTTGAAAACAAAATAGAAACTCAAAAAACATGACATTTTGTCTTTCGTTAGTCTGTGAAAAATAATTTTATTTTCAAGTATTGAGCAACTTTAGTTTTTAACATCAACAATAAGCTTATTTAACCTGCCAGAGTATGTTTGGTAGAATAAATGTGAAACTCCACCTGCCTAAGAAGAAATATTGTGTTTATAGTGTAACAAGAAATTTGAACTTGTACATGTAAACTTTGAGTAATTATACCATATATCACATTTTTAATTCACTTTGAAATCAAGCAGAAAATGAGCCAACTTCGCTGTGGTTCAATATAGTTTTATTGAAGATAAATTATTGTTAATGTTGCATTCCTTGAACAGAACTGTGGTATTCAGTTAAACTGGCTATAGTGTTCTAATAACAGTATATAATGTACATCTTGGTAGGATGTGTTATTTATTAAAAATTTTATACTCATCTTGGTAGAAGGTGGTGTTCAGTGAAACTCCCAAATACATCTTGGTTAGAATATGGTGTTCAA
Source organism: Limulus polyphemus (assembly GCF_000517525.1). Lineage (NCBI taxonomy): Eukaryota > Metazoa > Arthropoda > Merostomata > Xiphosura > Limulidae > Limulus > Limulus polyphemus. The sequence continues at coordinate 578,496 of NW_013665996.1, read as the reverse complement.
TGAAACTCTCTCATACACATCTTGGTAGAATGTGGCGTACATTGAGACTTTCATACACATCTTGGTAGAATGTGGTGTACGTGGAGACTTTCATTCACATCTTGGTAGAATATGGTGTTCAGTGAAATTCTCTCGTACACATCTTGGTAGAATGTGGTGTACATGGAGACTCGTACACATCTTGGTAGAATATGGTGTACATGGAGACTCGAAAAGACATTGGAAATCAGAAGACAAGCAATAATAACCCAATCTGATGAGCTGGCGAACTTACTTGTTTTAATTTATATGATTTCAGAGATTTAGCCTGCACAGACAGCATTGCATATAAAATTTTAAATTTGATGGTATGTAATTTGTGTATGAAATAATTTTCCAACTTAAATAAATGTGGTAAAATTATGCTGCATTATTTGATGAGCAGTGTACAAGCAGGACTTGGTGGGGACTGTATGGATGGGTTCAAAACAATGCTGTTGAACAAGCTGTGAATTTTCAGCCATGGGTACATTTAAGTGATAGTCTGTCTCATTATTTTATATCTGGATGAATCCATTGTGGTTGCAAATGCTTCTGGCTGCTCTCTGGTCAGTAATTCAACATTAAAGACAGCTGTACCACACTTGGACACCTCTGATGTTACCAGTAATCCATGTATGCATAAGATGCTGTTCACAAGCTACTTCTTGTACTACCTGAATTAATAAAGCTGCAAGAACAAAACATTGCCTGAAATATTTTTTTTTCTTTTATCTGGAGAGTAAAGGGCATTTTTTTTTCTAACTTTATTGCCCAAAATCTACATGTAAAGATGTATTATCTATATGTGTAATGTACCTATAGTAATTTATTTTTGATTTAAACTCCTGAAGGTAGAGGCTTTATTAATTAAGTACTCATTATATGTGTTTATTTTACACTGTAGTAGTTTGTTTGGTTTGACATTTCTTTCAGTGTAAATCTGTGGAGTACTTACCAGTAGTTAATGCTCAAATATAACTTTTCAAACGTATAAGATTATTGTTCTTATATATTCAAGCTAATATATTTATGAATGCACCAAATTTAGAATTGCTTAGAATTAGCAGGTGAACTTAAATACCTAGAGCCAATGCTGTATATTGTACTTCTTTTTCAGTTCAGAACTCTTAAAAGAACATATATCAATTCAAGGAAATTGTTCTTACAATAAAACCTTACAAGTGAAATCCTAAGCTGTCTTTTGAATTTTTGTGGATAGATTGGATGGACATGTCGACTTATCAGGTGATCAAGCTTCTGGACTGGCACAAGTCAAAGAAAGTCCAGTGGTTGCTAACAGAAGAATGGAAAAACCAGGTTAGACATTTCACGTATATCTATGTAACAGACTTTTCCACAAGTATAGTATGTATGTATGTACAGGGTAAGAACAAAAGTCCTAATTATTCCTATTGTTGTGAAGTAGGTGTGGAATGTTGAAAATGAAAGTGTTTAGGCATATATAGAAATATTTGTTACCTGACATGATGTCATGATATAAAGGTCAAATCAAAGTCGTCAAAATGTATAAATGTGCATAATTTTAATAATAATATTTATTTGATTTATGTTTCTGAACAAATATATATACTTAACAAAATAATTCAAACACTGGTTATATGACTTAAATGTTGTTCTCAATGCTTTATGGAAAATTACTGATAATATATACACACACATTAAAGTTTTTTTTAAATAATAACACATTTATCCATAGGGCCTTTCTGTACGTATTAATCCAATGAAAACACTGTACAAGATTTATTTTTATATAAGATAATGACCTAACTGCTCTATCGCTTGCTGTAGTAAAGTTGCTCTTGAGCCAAGCAATTTTCTAACCTATATGGACAGGTACGGTAAAGTGTATGTCACGATAACAAATATAATATTCCATGCATGCTTATTATATTGTTATACTTAGCTTTTTATTGGAAAGATCATACTATAACTGAAGATTCTTGAACATTGTAATTATTAAGCATAACGATTTTCACCATTTTAAAAAAAACCTTAAAATACAAAAAAAATCAAATTCAAAACCTAAATAACACATAGAACCACAATTGATGCTATCATAAAAATTGGTTTTCTTGTCATAAAAGAAATCACTAAGTGGAAGATTTTCCTTACAATCTGTTACTGCTACAGAACCATGTTATAATTACAGAATTGAGAAATTTCAAAATTTACTGTATTATTAAGATAATTTTCTGTAGAAACTATACTGTGAACCTTTGCCACAAAATCGTGTGCTGTATTTTGAGATTTTAGGTGCATTACAAAAGTGGTGATCAACTCCCACTATTCAATCAGACAAGAGTAGCCCATGAGATGACATTTTGTGCTGTTAACTAGCTTTCTTCTCTTTACTCTCAGTTCAAAACTAGTGAGTTATATACAGATAACCCTTGTGTAATTTTGTGCAAAATTCTAAAATTAAAAACTTCGTAGCTCTGCTTGAAAGAGCTATCGAAGAATGAGCCCCTTATACATTGCAATGATTTTGCAAACCCTGCATGAAGGGGTAGAATCATCAGAACTTTACTGTTATAGTTCAAGTCTGTTTTCTGGAAGGTTTAATACAAAACTATCCGCTAAATTACAGAGTTGTATTATGCTAAACAGAAAAAGAGAAGGAAGTTTTTGGTATACAGTTAAATTTATTGTATCTTAACAACGTTCCTTTGTAAAGATATAAAAATAATTTATCAGTCTGATTCAGAGCATTTGTTTATATAGCACTAGCTGGGGTCTTTTGTAATTAAAGTCTAACTGCTTTTGGTCAACTAAAATGTATCTGAAGCATTCACGTAGTACTTTGAATTTCACACTAAAATTCTTTATCTGTCACTCAATAACAAAGAAAGACAAAAGTACAATAGCCACAAGAGAAGTGAATATTAAGTTATAAAACAATTTTTGTATCCTGTTTTATAAATATATATCTTGCTTTTGTTTCAATTTCTTTTGCTTTTTGTGCTCTTTACATTTTGTCTTGTTACTGCATTTGTTCAGTAATTACATATGTTTTGATTTAGGCTTCCAAGCTCTAGCTTATTTCTTTCTGTAACAATGTTTTTTTTTGGTTCATGTTTTTGATGTGTTTCTTTGATTCAATTATCTTCAAATAAAATGTATAATTTTTATGGGAAGTAAAGAAACTCGTAACAAAATTAAAATTTAGCAGATTGGGTACCTGCATACCCTTAATAGTGTGGGCTAATAAAATTGCCTTATCTTCGGCTACAGGGGCTTCAAGCTATGCTGCTGTTGTACGGGGCTGTGAGGGAAGTTCCAGTGAAGGTTTGTAGGCTCCTGGTTCATGTTTGCATGATCTTTCATCTCATTAGCTTGTTTTTAATGGGCATAGACTAAGGTGCTTTAGGATAAACATAACTGACAAAAACATTTAGTTAAAGCTTTCATAATTGTTCTCTTAATGGAAGTATTATAAGGGCTGCTGTTTGCACACTTGCTATTAATGTCAGGCCAGGAAAAAAAAAAAATTAAAAGCAAGCATGTGCAGTATAACTGAAATTTGGCTAACATTTAAGTCATTATTTTAAATCAAATTTATAAGAAAGTGTTACAGAAGTATCAAACATTAAATTTAAGTGCAAAGACATAACTAATATATATATATATATACGTAAAACACTTTTTGGTAATAAAATTACAAGTTTTATTAGCGTTCTAAAATTATTGGTAATCATTATTATTTATTGGTACCTAACTGAAAAAAATGTATTTCTTTAGCAAAAAATATTTTTAATGTAGCCAGACAATCTGCAGCTGTAATCTAGCCATTAATAGAGAACCTGTGAAAATTGTAAATCTCAAGTTGAAAGACTTCTGTGATGCTTTTTAAAGTATTCTGCTTTCCATTTCAAAGCTTATGTATGTTTAATACAGAATATTTTCCACTTCCCTTCAAAAAGAGTGACTGTGCATAAAACATTGCCATTTACATGTAAGTATTTTTAGTCTTTGTAAATGCGATTCACTAAGTAATATAGAAAAATAATTTAAAAAGCTTGCTCTAGAAAAAAAAAGGTAAGTACAACTTTGTGGTAAAAAAGAGAAGTTTCAGGAATGAAAAATAAATTGGTTATTTTATGTTAAATACATAAGGATATAATAAAAACAAGTAAACATATGGTGTACTTTTCCTGTTATCTAAGCTTACAATATTTGAAAAATTGCAAGTAAATTACTGCATATAAGATTGTGGCAATCTACTGTTTTTTCTTTTTGTTCACTTTTGTTAAAAAAATGGTTGTATACATGTCAAATTATACCAGGTTTTTAAATATTAGAATGTCATAGTAAAAAAATTTTTAATTACTAAATAAAATGGATAGAGTAATCTTGAAAAGGCGTATGATATCACTAAGTCTAGGAGCATAAGCTACGATCTCTGGTTCTTCTTCCTTACATCAGTATCTAAATGAAGCTACAAATAATTCTGGAGGTAACTCATCTGGATGTGATTACCTATTTAAGGTATCTGGAAAAAAAAGGAAGGTTTTTTTTTTTAATTTTAATTTCTTGTAGCAAATTTAAACTAGATATGTTCATTTTAAGGTAGTCTTGGTAATAAGTATGAAATGGCATGCCACACTATTAAGGGTTCAGGTATAAGGCTTTGTTTTGCTTGCAAAACAAGCTAAAATAAATTCAGATCAAAATAGAAAAAGAAATCGATATTTCTTACAATGTTTATTGATAATCATTGTATAATTTTCAGTTTTTAACCTATGAGGCCAGCTACTTTTAATTTCAGACTCTGATATCTTGTATAATAGTACTCTTTTTCATTTTTTCTTTTTAACTTTAAAAGGCATCTCATAAGTTTGGCTTCCTTCGTTGCTGTTACATGACTCCTAACTTCTAAAGAATTATCCATATTACTTTTTTTTCCACTTTGTTGATGTAATTTACTTTAAAGTTCACAACCCCATTACCTTTTTCTGGTTAAAAGAATACAATTTTCTTATAATTTTTCAAAGCTTGGGGTTTATCCTTGCTTAACACATTCACTGCCACTGGATACGTGTGTGTCCAAGGATATGTTAGCCAGTGCTGGCAATGCATGCATGTCAGCTGAAACTTCCAATACAATACCTTACTAACTCTCACATAATAGCTTTTCTCATTAAATGCTGCCCTCTATATGCAAAAGTTTTCACTCGCCACTATCCTTGATACTCCCACCTACCCCACATGTGTAATGTGGTATAGCTATGCTGTGGCATGCAAACAAGCATGCGACAACCTTCCACCAATAGGAGTGCAACATACCCTCCTGATGCAGCTGGCTCCTTCTATACTGTAGAACTCAACCTTCACATCATGATTTGACATAATAATGTGAAGACGTGTTAAAAATTTGCTTTTAGAAAAATTTTTTTCCACGACTTTGTTGTTTCTAGTTTTTTGTTTTTCTGCAGTTAAACTTGAGTTATTGTTGGTTGTTACTTTTGTTATCTACTGTTAGTTGAGTTATGAATTCCTAATTTCAAATCACTGCTACTACTGCAATAGTTCACACTACTACTGAATCTTAAATTGCAGTTTCTCAGGCTCCAGGCTCCACACTTTCAACTGAGTAGGTCTTGGTTTTAGTACATTGTGAATTGGATTCCATTATGTGACATGTAGTGTCACCTAATCCCAAACCAGTTATTCTCTTTCCTGGTGAAAGTGGACAAGATGATGATGATTTGGATAGCCTTTTTCAACCTCCTTCCTTTGCTGTGCAATCCCTTCGTCCCCCTGTCAACACCCGTAGACTGTCTTCAGCCTTTCTAGATATGGTGTCACAGGTATGTTACATCTTGTCTGTGTCACCTCTATCATATGGTTCTTCTCTTTCCCTTTTACATTCCGCCCCTTCATCTTACTACCTGGTTCTTCTCATTGAGCCTTTATGACCTGCTCAACCTTGGTTTCTGATTCTTACCCTCCTTCAGTCAGCATCTCTGTTACAACTTCTGCTATCCTCGTCCCTTCTTTGACAACCTCAGTCACCAGTGTATAATCCCAGTGTCTCCACACTCTGGTTTTACATGTGGTATTTATCTGGTCCATTGCAAGGCAGTCTGGGCTCTCCATGCAGGTAGCTTCCATTCTTTCCCATCCTGTCCGTCCTTCCTCCTTACTGGTGTATCAGAGAAGATGGTGTGTTTTTTGCTGGTGGTCTCTGTGCAATGGTTACCTCCTTTCTCATCCTACTTTTCCTCATTTCTCTGAATTTTATTTACCTGGCTGTCTGAGAGTGGTTTTTCCATTTCTACCACTGTCAGATATAGAGCAACCTTGTCCAATACCTTCCATTTCTCCAGTTCCATTAGTGTTTTCCTCTCCTGTTCTCTCCCTTTTTTTTCATTCCTTAGATCTCCTTCATCCTCCTGATACTATGTCCTTTCCTGATTGGGACCTCACTATAGTTCTTCATGCCCATACCCTATCTCATTTCAAACCTTTAGCCACTTGTTCTCTGTACCATTTGTCCCTCAAGACCTATTTTTTACTTTTTTCTTGCCTGTGGTCATCATCAGTCAGATGTTTCCTTTCTCAGCGTATCATGTGTCCTTTATCACCGTACCTATGTTCTCCTGTATCTGGATCACAGCTTTATTTCTAACAAGTCATTGGCTCGTGAAGGTGACATCACTTTGGCCCATATTTCCCTTCCTTCCATTTCCCTTTTATATTTTTGTTTTGATCTGGATTGTCTCCTCTGTCTTGTTCATGATGTATGATGTTATATTGCATTCATGGCTTCTTTCCATGGTTCCTGTTCCTATTTGTTAATCCATTGGAACCTTTCCACTCTCTGTGATATTTCACCTTATGGGATGGATTCAGAGAATAATTTCGTAATGAAATGTTGCACAAAAAGTTTATAATTTTGAAAAATTTTTTCACCTGTGAAATTCAAAACCAAATGCTCCTTTTGCTGTTTTTATATAAGAAAGTATTCCAGTGCTATGTAAATGGTCACTACATAAATCTTTCATATTTTCATACTGCTACAAATGCTTGTTCTATATGTATACTTATATTTCATTTCTTTTTGACATATATTATTGCCTTTAGTGTCTTCCACAAATTCATTTTCTTATGTAGCTAAAGAAAAACATTGTCATAACAAACAGTATATTGTTATAATACTTTAATTCTTGATTACAGATATATATATATATATATATATGTGTGTGTGTGTGTGTCTGTGTTTGCTATAGCATTAGATTGTTTCTGATTACTTGATTTCATAACAACTGTGATAGAGTGAAAACAACATCAGGCCTTTAACACAAAGGTGATAAAAAATTAGGATTAGTGATGCTTTGTCACTTGATGAACACAATCAATATGTGATGTTAGTATGCTTAAGTAATTTATTGCAGAAGGTTTATCTTAAATGATTAAACAAAAAATTTTCAACTTATTAATGAGATTACACAATATTCAGAAGAAATATTTGAATAATTTTTTAATTGACATTTAATGTATTATTACATTTAAGAAAATGTATTATCTGTACCAGTATGGCAGTAATCATTGAAAATTTAAACTATATATTCCAGGATTTTAGATGTAAGAGTATGTTTATTTGACATTTTTTTTAAAAGAAATTAATCATTATTTTTAAATAAAAAGTTTATGTAAAGAGAACGTATTCATATTTTTTCACTAACATTAAAACCCCATGAATCTTTTCAATCTGATTCAAATATGACATTAAGTTAGAACAGTAAAGATAAATTCAAGTACTTAGGTTGTTTTTCCATGTGGCCTTCACAAATGCTTACTTCCAGGTGGATTATAACATATAATAACACAATTTTTGTCATCAGTTGCTCTTTACTGCTGGATTCCTGTTTGGAAATATAGATTTTATTTGTTTTTCTTTCACAGAAGGTATGTTGAAGAACCTCAAGGTTGGATGGAGTATGTAGGAAAAGCCTTAATGCAGTCTGCTAGCTATTTACCAACTCAAGTGACAGATATGTTTAACCAAGGAAGATCATTTGCTACTGTTCATCTCCCTTTCTCTGGCCTTAAAAACGTGTGTGCCTTGGCATTGTAAGTCTTTCTAACATATACTGTGTACTTGTTATTTAGAAACAGACATTTGTACTTTAATTTTTCAACAAACAACAGCCATGTAAAATTTATTGGTAAACATGTAATTAGCTCCTATTGTTACCTTTCAGTTTTTAAAGACATGATTATTATTCAGTCAAGCTCATGGAACTAGAAATATGAGGGTTGCCAAAGAAAAATTTCATAGTTATTTACATATGCATGTAGAAATTTTATTTAATTTTTGCATCATAGATAATCATTGAAGGCTACGGTTGTGTTGAGAGAAGTAATACGTCAATTATTTGTGGGAAATTTGTGAAAGCTGTGTAGGTTATGGGCCAAGTTTTGTAACTGAAAAAAAAAGATGTACCACGTTTTGGTTTTATGTTTTCAAATTTGGTAAGTGGTTAATTTTACTACTAAGGTTTATTCTTTTGATGCACTAACTATGGATGATTCATGGATTTTACTAAAGATGTTTGTTGAGAAAAAATACTTGTTTGTCAGGAAAGTTAAATTACTCGTACAACTTTGAATACAGAAGGAATTAACTTGTATAACTCAGATATATATTTCTTTATGTTCTACATAACAAAGAGTATGATTTTTGCAATAGAATTCAGAAGATACCAAGAGTACTGGTAGCTTCAGCTGATGGATATTTGTATATCTATAATTTGGAGCCAGGTGAAGGAGGAAACTGTGCTCTTGTTAAGCAACACAGGTGTGTGGTTTCAAATATAACCCTAATAATTAAAACCTTTCGAGCGGGACCATATTAACTTCTGTCTTAGACTTCTAGCAGATCATAATCTTATCAAGCATGAACATATTAACTTCTGTCTTAGACTTCTAGCAGATCATAATCTTATAAAGCATGAACATATTAACTTCTTACTGTACACTTCTCATGGGTCATAATAAACAGAA
>NW_013665996.1:559541-568448 GCF_000517525.1 Limulus polyphemus | reverse complement strand
ACACATCTTGGGAGAATGTGGTGTTCAGTGAAACTTTCATACACATCTTGGTAGAATGTGGTGTTTATCGAAACTTTCATACACATCTTGGTAGAATGTGGTGTTTATCGAAACTTTCATACACATCTTGGTAGAATGTGGTGTTCAGTGAAATTCTCTCATACACATCTTGGTAGAATGTGGTGTTCAGTGAAATTCTCTCATACACATCTTGGTAGAATGTGGTGTACATTGAGACTTTCATACACATCTTGGTAGAATGTGGCGTACATTGAGACTTTCATACACACACATCTTGGTAGAATGTGCTGTTCAGTGAAATTCTCTCATACACATCTTGGTAGAATGTGCTGTTCAGTGAAATTCTCTCATACACATCTTAGTAGAATATGGTGTTTATTGAAACTTTTATACACATCTTGGTAGAATATGGTGTTCAATAAAACTTTATTTAAGACTTATTGGCATTGTGGAGCTTTTAGAATATATCTCTATTGTGTTGTTTTATGAAGCTTAAAATATTGTATGTCTGACAGACTGCTCTTAAGTTTATCCTTTAATGTAGAATTGAAATCTGACATTTCCTGATTCACAAACAATAAAAGGTACTGCTATTTTATAATAATTTTAAATATTTTCTAGCATGTTATTATCACTATCTTGAACAACTGAACCCTATTTTGTCAGTTGTACATGGGATAGAATTGTAAAGTAAACTGATGAATATATGTTTACTTTTTTCTTATTTGTAATTGTTTGAACTTATAATTACTTAATTACGAAAAATTCATCTTACTATAAATGTTTTTGTAGCTCAGAAGTGTACAGTAATTATTATTGTAGAATTAGTAAAACATTTTTAGTTGTAGAGACTAGACCAGTGTTATTTCTCATATTATCTAAGTAATTGCTACTTATTTCACAAAAAAAAAGAACAGAAGGTACACTTAAGAGAATATTTTGTTTCAATTCATATGACCATTCCTGTATGTTATAGGTTTGGGCTGTTAAAAGTACCAAAAATTAAATATAAATTTCAGTAAAGTACACAAACTTAAACCATTGTCTTTACTTCTTAAAAAAACTCCATAATTCTTTACTTAAAGTTTGCATTCCCACTACAATAGCTGTGTGAGTAAAAATAGCTTACCTGCACAATTTTCAGGTTGTTCTACAGTCATTTGCTACATTAACTAGTGTATTTCTTATGGCTTTTATTTTGTTATGCTCCATGGCTTTTTAAGATTTATTTTAATTTTTAATGACAATAATATAACCCAGAAGTATTATCTGATTTAAAAGATACATAGTTCTTTATCTTTAGTTGTTGGGCATGGCCTGGTGGTTTGGGCACTTGAATTGCAATCTGTGGGTCATGGGAAAAAATCCAGTCACTGAACATGCTTGTCTTCTCATCTGTGGGGACTTTATAATGTGAAAGTCAGTCCCACCATATTTTGGTAAAGAGTTAGCCCCAGAGGTGGCAGTAGGTGGTGGCGACTAGCTACCTTCCTTCTAGTCTATCACTTCAAAATTAGGGATGGCCAGTGCAGAGAACCCTTTTGTATGTACTTGTATTCATGCATGCATACAGGTTAAGGACAACAAGAGACATGTTGGTCCATCTAGGCTGTTTCATCCACCATACTAAACTCTTCAACAAAAAAAGCAAAACACTCCAAGCTAGCCCTTATAATTCCAACATTTAACAAGCCTTCCCATAAAATCCCTTAAATATACTGTATCTACCACATCTGTAGGCAACTAATTCCAAAGACCAACCACCCTGTTGATAAAAAATAAAGCTGCCTCAGCTGAAAATGACTCCTACCCTTCTAAAATGTACAGGGTGTCCCAGAAGTCTGGACCCATAGGGAAAATAGACATTATTAAAGTTAGACACATTTCTAATGTCAGTTGTATATATTTCAGGAAAGAAAATACCCTGATGGCACAGTATACCAAGAATTTATATGTATATGGCTCTTAATAGCATGCAATTTGAATAATATGTAAATTAAGAATGCATTGTGTATTTTTCCCTATGGATCCAGACTTCTGTGTATTTATGTTCCCTAGTTTTGCCATTCCATTAAAAAAAAGGATGATGCATCAGCACTATCAATTTCCTATTATAATCTTAAATGCTTTACGATTAGATCCCTTTTTACTCTTTGTATCTTAACCTATTCTCATATAACTACCTTTTCATCCCAGGTGTATTGTCTGGGTAGCCTTCCTCTGAATCTTTTCCAACAATTCAATGTCCTTTATAAAATAAGAAGCCCAAGACTGAACACAGTACTTCATTTGTGGTCTAACCAATGACATTATAACAGCTTTAGATGTGTATTCAATATTGTGTAGATACAACTTAAAATCCTATTTGCCTTAACACTAACAACAATAAATTGCTTGGATGGTTTAAGAGACTGAACACCAAGATACTTTTTTTTTTTCTTACATAACACAGTTTAGGATATTTTCATCAAAATTATATTCATAATTCAAATTGTGATATGCCACATGCATTACCTTGCATGTATTATAATTAAAACCCATCTGCCATTTATTTCACCGATTTGCCAAATAATCCAAATTCTTTTGAAAAGCAGCATCCTTCTCCTCACATACAGCAACACCCAAAACTTCAATATCATCAGCAAAGTTAAATAATTTAATGACCACTCCGTATATGCCATTAATGTGTATTAAAAGTACCAAAGGTTCTAACACTGAGGTACCCCAGTTGTGAGAGAAATTCAGCTTGACTGAGCTCCATTTATAACAATCCTCTGCTTTCTTCCATCTATCCAATAAGCCAACCAATCTCCCACACCTACAGAGATAACGTTTTTAATAAGCCTTTTATGTGGCACATTATCACTGTTAAGGTTATTCTCATCAAAATTATACTCCTAATTCAAATTGTGATGTGCCACATGCATTACCTTGCATTTATTATAAATAAAAGCCATCTGCCATTATCAGGATTACATCGTTGTTATTAAAAATTAATATAAATCTTAAAAAGGCATGAAGCATAATAAAATAGAAATTATAAGAAATATACTATTTATTGTAACAAATGACTAGAACAACCTGAAAATTATGTATGTAAGCCATTTTCCTCACAGCTATTATATTGGTAATGCAAACTTTGAATTATGTGACAAAGACTATGGTTAACCTTGTGTATTTTATTGAAATTTATATTTATAATGCTTTTCTTTAATTTCATACCCTTTGTGAACCAACCTGGATTTTTTTATTTGTAGCCACCCTTGTTTTTATATTTAAGAAACCTGTCTATATTGAATACTTAATAATTTATTTTTACAATATTTCATCATTTGATCAGTGTCTCTTAATTAAGTCAGTTGCCCAATTTAGGGCAGGTAATTCTTGTTTCATCCCTTTAATTTTTGTTTTTAAATTTGGAACCAAAATATCATTGTTCTATATTTCCATATGCAGCAAAACATCAAATCTAAAGGAACAATGATCACTTGAAATTAGAAGTTAATAATTGAAGAAGAAAATCATCCTAAACAGTTTTTAAAAACCTGTCTCCCTCAGGAATTGACTAAAAATTTCCAAGTCTTTATGCCTGAAATTAAAATCTCTCTTAGTTATAACCTCATTAACAGATGAATTATTTATCTTACTGTAGAGTTTCTCATGAGTTTCATCTGGTGGTCAATAACAAATTCCATCCAAAATCCTTCTCCGCTTACAACCACTAAGAGAAACCCAAACAGATTTAATCTCATTGGTGTTGGCTTTGATATCCTCAACTTGAACAGACTATAACTCACATTTTACACTTAAAACTACTTCCTCATCTTTTGAATTTTCTATCCCTTTTAAACACTTTATAATTCTGTATTACCCTGAACACCGTCAGTAGCATACTTGAGTCTGATTGTAATAGTATAATGGGATGTCATATTTTAATAAAGATATGTGGATGTATTATCCATGTCGATATTGCCAGAGACTTTAAGTTTCAAAACTCGCAATACATGATATCCAAAAATTATGCCAACAAAACAATAGTGTTTAAAGACAGGAGCCTTGAGCATCTTCATTTGAGATGCTTTGCATTGCCGGTTGTTGGACATATTGATTGTAGACAATGTGTTTTAATGCTTCACGCGTTTTTTGCCACTACTTCAGCCCCTGTAGATCGATCTTCACCAAATTTGGCATGGAGGTTTATTGGGTCCATGCGGAGATACATGCAAATTTTCAGTTTCACATTTTGTGTTTTGCAGTTTTTTTGGGAGTTTTTTGCGTTTTTTACAGTTATATATAAAGGAAGCACCTTTTTATCTCCTAAGATAACATTTCATTAATCATGAATTTACATAACTTCTGTCCAGGGTACTCTAACGCTGCAAATACAACATTAATAGATCAACGAAGCATTTTCGACGTTTTAGACTTACGTATTGGTTATAAATTAAGTATTTTTTTCCATTACATCAAACAACAAAAATCCATTTAATCTAAGTGTGAAAAATTAGAGGAAATCGTAGACAATTAAAAAACTGTATTTTTTTTAATATATATATCTGAGAAAGCGTTTTTCTCATTATATTTTTTTGCTATTTATCCACAATCTGAAAGTCATAGAAAAAAGTAATTTTGTTCCTGCTTACTACAGTGTTGATTTTGAACTTTAAATCGAACTATAATAATTTTTGCGTTAATTAAACCATTACAACTCTTTACCAAATAATTATTCTGTTTTAAAAAATGAGTGGATAACCAAAATAATGTGTGCGCGCGTGTAATTAAACAAAACTCTTAATGTATTATACACCTATTAACTTTAATCACAATATATCTCTGATTTAGAAGTTGTTTCTTCGTCTAAAGCTGTATAATGTGAAACAAGAGTGCTGTCGAATTTCAAAAGTGGAGAGTAAGAAGCTTATCTTTGTTCAACTGTCCCTGGAATATTAAAATATTTTAAAGAAATATTAACATAAAATAAACAGTAGTAATTGCGTAACAACTGCTTCAACTAACATTGTGTATCTGTTATTCTGATCACATGTAAATATATTTTAATTTAAATTACTGCTTTTTCTTAAATATAAAGAGTTTTATATGATAACATTAAGGTTTCATGTGATTACAAAATCCGGTAAGTTAAGATTAGTAAGCTTTCACTAACAAGTTTTTAGTAATGCAAAAACCTATTTAGAAAGACTCTGTTTGACTACTGAATTTTAATTCTGAACAAAATACGGTAATATTTCTTATGGCACTTATCATTTTGATAAATGTGTATATCTTAAAATTGTGTTCAGAACAAACTTTATTTCTGAAAATTCATACACGAATATTGTGATGCTTAAACAACTATTTCAAAAGAAACTTAAGTTTAAGCATGAAAGCTAAAATATCTAATAGGTATGTAAAATGTACCCACAATCCTTTGCGGCTTGTACAGCATGTAGTCATAAACATAAAAATTAACCTAGAACTTGAGAAATCATTTTGTTTATGACCCTAAGTATCGAGTGTAAATATATTGGTTTTTCAAAGTGTTGGTCCTTTTTGTTTATCTACCAAAACTTGTTCTGACTAAATGTAATTGCTCACAATTATATAACCCTTCAACATAGGCTTCAGTCTTAGCAATTAAAACAAAATACGAAAGAGAACGTTAAAACGAATTATTCAACGGAAATGGTTATTGTAAATCATGAAACAAAAGAATTTTGGCACACGGTTTTTTTTACAAGACTTTCTAAACAAACAGTAACAATATATATACATTTTTAATTTTTGCAGTAGATTAATTTAAACACAATGTGTAATGTTACTATTACATAAAATGTTATAAAATGAATGTATTAATTACACCATGAAACTAAGTTGTACTTATAAAGTTTACAAAAGAGAGGAACCTAAAAGATTGGACAATGCTATATTAAAGAAATAAGGGTGACTATCTGAAACAATCGTATCTCCAAAAATCTATCTGTATTAACTGAGTGTTTTTAGCCATAGCAGATTTGAATGTATAAACTTCAAAACTCTTACATGTCAATTAATAAATTGAATATATTGTGTATAGATTGTTTAAGGTTTATCAGTTGCAAAACAACTGTATGGAAATGTGTTAGTCATGGTATACTTAAATATAACAGAAATGACTTTTGTGAGTCAATGACTATAGTTTGTGAATAATTCATTCTCCAATATTATATCTTATGTGGACCTTCAGCTCACTCACAGTTTCCATCTTTCGTGAATTGGTATATTTTTATGGGTGATTCTATGAGTACACTACCACATAATCCTCATAAATAGAAATCACGATATTTTCCAATTGATATATATATATATATATAATACACGTAATCCAAATCGGAAACCTCTCAGCCCTTTGACAATTTTGAAGCGTGTGCAAAAAAATAAAAATTTAAGAACAATAATTGAAATATCCAAGTACAATGTCGTCGAAGTAAAAGATGTAGTTAGTTTTCCGTAATGTTTTTACGAAACTCCATAATTTTCTTTTCTATTTAAAATCCTTGAAGAAACAAAAAGTTCGGTTGTATAAAACAGTCTAGTGGAATGTGCAGTGTAACACCAGAAGTAATTTCCACTATGCATAGTCTTCGCTTTCAAAAAAATATAAAACAATTATAAATGCAAAGCTCAAGAGTTTTACAAAAAGGGCATACTATGTTTACAATTCAGAAGTATCAAGTTTTAAGAACAAACAATAAGTATTTATGTCTTTGGTCTGTGATTTCCTGAAATATCTATTCTAGCTAATCAACGATGTAGCAAGGCTAAATTACTTCGTTTCTTGATTATTAAGAAAAAATCAAACCAATTGACGAGTTGTTTTGATTTCATTTTCATATATTTTCTTCACTTCATGGAAAACTCTAATAACAGTTTACAAATTACTAATAATCCTTTGTTTTGCTTTTTTTTTTTTGGAGTTGGGAAATGTGATTTTTACATATTAAAGTCATTTCATTTTATTAATTGTTTTTATGTAAGAAACGAGCCAGTATTGGAACAGTTAAGAGATGCGGGTAGTAACAAATTTTTAGAACATCACTATAATTAAAGTGTGAAGTAAAAGTTTGTATAAGTCAAATACATTGTTTAATTTCACATCGTCTCGAAGCTAAAATGGATATTTCTTTTACGAGCGATGGATTGATTCGTCTTTTTTTTCAATCCGCTCCATTATTTACATTTCGACGACGTTGCGATGCTCAATACCTTCATTGTTTTTGTCTCCTGGTTGTAAAACCTCTGTATGTATTTCCTGATGTGTAGGAAATATTTCTTCAACAGTCTTCCCGTACTGTTCGTTATCTGTTTCTTCCTCCGTTACTTCAGGAATCGTCCAGTGGTCCTGTGCTTGAAGCATTGGAGTTTCCGTCAGTCCTTCTCCATCGTCGTCCATGTTTTTGGTAGCATTATCGGGATCCTCTACGTTACATGGAGCGTATTTAGTGGCCGAGATAAGATAGTTTATAGGTACAGGTTTCAAGTTACCTTTTTCTTCCCATGCTGATTTTTCTTTACCCAAGGTCATACGGTTGTTATCACTGGATGCTTGCTGACGCCTTTTTCTCCAACATACAAACGCTATTGCGAGAGCAACCAAAGCCACGAAACCAACACTCAGCCCAACTGCTATTCCTACATTACTATGAGAAGCGGTCTTTTTTCCTTGGGATTCACCGTAATTCAAACGGCGAAAAATATCATAATACGATTCCAAAATAGACTCTAACCCCTGGTAGTAGTTACCGTTACTAAAGTGAAGCTTGCTCTGGTTATAAATATCCATAGCTTGTGCTAATCCTAGGAACTCCTCGAACTTTGGTCCAATAGCAAAGTTGGACTGCATAAAAAAAAATGTATGTTTGTGATCTGACAATGTATATCGTAACTTAACAACCAACAATAAAAAACGAGAGAGCAAAGAAATAAAAACCAGTTTCTAATCTATAAGGAAAAATGTATGAGGTAAAGCACAAATTCATTGTTCCCTTATTTCAGAAAACGAAATATGTTTATCATTCTGATATAGTTAACGTTGATCTCAAGATGTTTCTATTATTAACGCTTGTTCAGTAAACTGATAATGGTGTTACTTCTCTGAATTTCTTTGTTCTTTAAAATTATAAACATTCTAGAAAGAATTAACAATTCGACCAGATTGTAAATACAGCTACCAAATTAAACGACCTGTTAATTTGACCAAGTTTTACAGATTGTAAATACAACTACCAAATTAAACGACCTGTTAATTCGACCAAGTTTTACAGATTGTAAATACAGCTACCAAATTAAACGACCTGTTAATTTGACCAAGTTTTACAGATTGTAAATACAACTACCAAATTAAACAACCTATATATATAATAATGACAGTAATAATTTGTATCTTACTGAAAGATTTGTTTGTTTGTTTGAAGTTAATCACAAAGCTACACAATGGGCTATCTGTGCTCTGCCCACCACGGGTATCGAAACCCGGTTTCTAGCGTTGTAAGTCCACAGATATACCACTGTTCCATTGGGGAGCCTTACTGAAAGGAAGCAAATTACTTAACTTTCATTTGAGTGAGGTAATCGTTGTTTCTCAGTCTTTGTATAACTACATACTGTTTTACCACTGAAGAAGTGAAAACCGTCTTCATTATCCTTCAATTTTGTAATCATCATAAAAGATAAATGCTTAAATAATATAAATGTCAAACACTTGCTATTAGTAAAGCTGTATCAGGTATTTATTTGTGAATAAAAGTTTGTGACCAACAGAATGACAAACTCGTAGCATTAGTACATCCAGTAACTTATTACGACATTTCTATAAGCAAAACGATAAATGAATGGAATTTCAACCGGATA
>NW_013665996.1:553242-559531 GCF_000517525.1 Limulus polyphemus | reverse complement strand
ATTACTAACTGTTGGGTAACTCTAATCGAATAATGCACTCACTGTTCCAAAGTGTGAAGCGCAATTTTTTGGCAACAGGACTCAAACTGGAGATCCTCTGATTCATAGTCCGGCGCGCTAACTATAAGGCTATGCATACCCAACTCAAGATTCAGGTATAGCCATCTCTAATTGAGAGCTGTTGACCAGAGGGATTTCAACCAGTCAACAACACCAACCGCGTATGCCTCTATTCTTAACCAAGAAGCGAGACTGACTGTCACAATCATAAAGTCTCCATAGCTGATAGTGTGGAGCGTGTTCAGCGGCAAATCGCGACTCGCACCTTGGATCTTCCAATACGCATCTCGGCACGCCCAGCCACTAGTAGACAGAAGAGTAGCTGGTAAATTAAAGTTCTTCAGTTGAAGCTACTTAAGCAGGTGAGTTAAAAACAACTTAGTGATCGTTATATTTAACCTGAAAACATATTCGATGAAATATAAAAAGTTAGTCACATTATAAAAACGCCTACAGTATTCATATAAATAAACATTAATATTATATAATAAAAAACAACTAATAACAACAGCCGTTTTCAGCATAAAACATCAATAATTTTGTTACAGATGTTTTATAAGAAAGCTAGCAAAGGACATAGTTGTTAATTCATTCCTTTAGTGTGTTTTTTTTTTTTCGTCCCCAGATGGATCAGTGGTAAGTTTACGAACTTACAAGTCTTGTGTTCGATTCCCCGGGATGGACGAAGCGCAGACAGTCTATTACGTAGTTTTGCGCTCAACAAACACCTTTTTGTTTTTACGAAAACAGATGACCTGCAAATATGATATAGTTTTCTCTAGATGTTTTATTTAATACAATCTTTTTCATGGTTTGGCTGGTGTTAAACATGTTAAGATCTTACGTGCACAAGAACAAGTACAATAAAATTCACATAAGTTTTTATCGGTTGTAGTAAGTAAGACTTTTGTTTACTTTTACTCACAACGTTTCACCATCAAAAGTTTTACTATGCACAACCGATAAGAATTTGTGTGAATTTTAAAAACATAGTTCATTCTACTATTTAAGTACAGTAAAAGTTAGATAGCTGATACTTTATGAAGTCGCATAAATACATATTCAATCATGCAATGTATTTTCACTTACCTGTTTTTCTTCGGTCGCAACCAGAATAATGATATCGTTACCACAATGGCCAAGTTTCCATATTTTGCGCAGGTTCTCGGCAAATTCAAACACAACCTTCATCTGAGGTTCACTAAAAGAAAAGACACAACGAATACAAACATGTTTCTGCTGCTTTAGCACCCAAACAGTTTTTATTTATAGTTGTCAAAAGACAGCCGTCGCCTGTGAGGTATTCATAACAAAAGTCACTTAAGTTTCAGAACCAGTTGCATGGAGAAAGGGTTCTTCTGACATTCTCATATCACAAAACTGAACTACCCATAACTCTAGTTGCCAGGAAGTTTCTTTAACCAATGATTCTTATAACAAGGAACAAAACTTATTCTAGTCCGTGAACTTAGTTCCGAAGTAAGAAATGTTAACAGTGTGTTATATTGACGAATAATGTTTACCTATATATACATGTACCTAGAACTCGGTGAAGAGCGTTCCCTTGTGGCGGTCAAAAATATAAAATAACTTACATATCTGTCTCTAGTCGTCTGTACAAGTATGCTTGCGTAATATTGCCCGTATAATGAAATATTTCTACCATGACTATTTCTCATGCTTGTTATACAGGCTTAAATCACATGTTTTGTTTTATAAATTTGTGTAAAATTCTGTTTCTCCTGTAAACAGAAGTTAGTTGTTCGCATTTTGTTATATAACTTACGTATTGTATACTGTAACATCTTAAGTTACGCCACTATTTAAAAGTAAGTTCTTTTTAAACGGCCTTATTTGTGGACTTCAATGACAAGAGAGCCTCTACATAAAAGAGCTTACTCGTTCATAAGCAGGATTGAAAATGAAATTATCAACATAAAAACGCTTACAGCTGAAAGGACAGAACGTCTCGAAACCCGGACCATTTGATCCGCAGCCCGACACGCTAATTACTAGGCAAAGCCCAGTTCTTATTAGTAAGCAGAAGCCGCAGCTTAACCAAGTCATTTAAGCACAAGATTTGTTGCTTAAATTATAAAACACATAAAAAAGAACTATCGTTTCGTTATGTTTTGAGTTTCATTTCAGTTTTATTGAAAATTAAACACCCTGACGTACTTGTACGGACGAAACATCTTCTTCATCAGGGCTACTCCGACGGTGAATCCTCCGACTGATTGTTCTGGACACTGTTGGCAGACACAAACAGTTATCTTCTGGGTCCGAATCATGATTTCGTTAAGCCTGTCAGCTGATTGAAAAGAGAACTATTATTATGAAATCAGTATTTAAAAACTGCCGCATAAAAACCAAAACATTTTTATTTTTAACATTCTTCCCCATTGATGTAGTACCAACTGTATTTTCTTCTAGGTAGGATTCTTTTAGATCAAATTTCTACATTGGGAATTCCTCGCTAAATTTTCATATTATCCTTTTATGAAAGATTCTGAGCCTTTGGGAAGATTAGTAAATGATGATTCACTAGTATGTAAACGAATGATTAATTCTTAACATCATGTTTTGATTTCAAGCATACGCTGTAGACGCGTGACACTATCCTGTACACCTGAGACAGTATAAACTCAAAATATTCAGCTACTGTGTAGAATTAAAAATTAGCTGGAACACAAAATAAGTAATTAGAAAATAATAACCTGAGTATTTTTGGAAGGTAGGCATCGTCTCTATAAGAATGAAATGGGAATGAGAAGAAAGTTTGAAGTTTAGTGAGATGATTTTTCAGTGCCGTATCAGGTATGTATAGCAGGTGTCCATGATAAATGGAATTATTTAGGTTGGCTTTCATGGTCATTTGTGTTTTTTTGTTATCATCGTGGAGTTGGAATGCCAACCTTAGAACACTGGTGATTTATCTTTAATAACCTATTGAACACACATGTACTCGTAGTTTTTGTTTTAAGTTGTTACCACATATGGGGCTTATGAATAGAGATTAGGGCACGACTTGGCCCTGTGGTAGAGCTATGGATTTATTAGCTGGCGAGCCAGGTTCGAATCCATGCAAATATCACAAAATATTCTCCTCACTTTAAGGTGATATGCGTTATGAGAGTGACAGCCAATCCCTTAGTGTGAGTGGTGGATGGTAGGGTGCAGCTGCTGACTGGCTTCCTTCTTATCAATAGATCAAAATTATGCACGGTGGCAGATAGCCTTAGTAGCTTTGTTTAACATTAAGAAATGTTAAATACAATGAACTAATACATTCTAATCGTTACAGGTTTCTTTTAGATTGGTAATTTAAATTCGTTATACTATTCGTTAAGTTTGATTTCAATCTATATAGGTAGATTTCTGAGATCGAAAGTTACTAATGATAAAAACTGACGGTGTTCCCTTACAAGATGGATAGTTTTACTCCTTCAGATACCTGTCTCATTAGTTTTATTTAACAGCCTAATTCTAAACACAACATTGTGTTGTTTTACATTATGAACTTGGAAGAGTTTACATCAAGTGTTTTGTAGGTAATGAAATTTTAACTGTTTTACTAGATTACTCGAGAAATGGTGAATGTAATTAATTAAGTTTTTGCACGCCATAATACAAGTGTATTTTTCACCTGGCGTAAGATAGATCGTGAGGTAGAGATCTATTGTATCTCATGAAACAGGTAAGATAAACAAACATAACAGAAAATGGGAATGAAAGATTTGATCAGGACGTTTCAATACGTCTTTTTTTATAACTTCACTGAATTATCCGTGCAAACAAAATTTTCTTAGTGTAATGATTTAGTTAGATGTGTAATAAATATTAACAGATTAAACTTACACTAGTAATGAATTTAAAAAAAAGCTTTGTTTGTTTTCATTAGAGCAAAGCTACATTGGGCTACCTGCTGTGTTCAATGCGGGAAATCGAACCCCGTATTTTAACATTGTAAGAAATACTTCATATACAATTCCCAAGATGTCACCTCACTACCTACTACCAATGTACTTCTTCACAAACGGTTAACCAGAAAAACAATTTTTGCCTCTTATTTAAAAATACTGTTAGGCTAAATAATGATGAATATTAGACAACTAAAACGAAACCTGGAATATATTTATTTACAAAATTACATACATCTATATGTAAAAGTTAATTTTCCTAATTTATAATTTTCACCTTGATACTTCAATAAAATGCTGTCAGGGTCGCAGATGAAGGACTTCTGAGGACGGTTGCACTTCTGCGGATCTGTAAGAGGGTTGGGATAACTGGTAACTGTCCATATGTCCTCGTCAGCAACAGTCAAGATCATCAACAAATTTGTCACAAGGAAACAGTACAGCGTGGCGACCATTTTCAGATCTACAGTACATCAAATATATATATATGCATAAAACATACATTTTCTTGGTTTTCATTAACTATAACGTGATTATAATCATGGTTATTAATTTTATATGTTATAACTTTTTGATGTTATTGATGGGTAGTTTTTTAGTTAATGTGTATATTTTCACATAGTTTTGGGTCTGCAGTCACGTCTTCAACCAGTCTTTGACAGCACGTTGCAGTAAAGTTTCTGGTGTGTTACAGGATAAAGCACGCGAGTTCCTTACACCCTTTTCATTTATTCAATAAAGCACAGGTTCAATGTTTCTAATTTAAAGCCCTTTCTTTTTAAGATCGACTGCATCAAAGTAATTTTTTCAAAGGTTCAGTAATGGTTTTTTTTTTAAACCTCTTCCAAAGATTCGTCCCAGTTATCTTATTTTTATAGTTTGTTTGGTATAAACGAAGCAAGCACAAGTGAGCACTTTGGAAAATACTCTGGAATTGTACCAAAACTGATATATAACTGACATATGTAAAAAAGACAGTTCCTGAGATCGACGTTCAAGTATTTCAGGAGACATAACGTTTGGTGAAAACGTAAGAAACGCCATTAGAGGAGAGATATGTGTAAATAAAACAATTTTTGTGCAATGATGGTTAATAATGAGACTACAATTAAACACTGAACAGTAACAAAGCACCAAATAAACTTTTACAAAGATATATGAAATGCGACCGCATGTTAACAAGGTATCCTCTCTCTTTCATTTCTTTGACACAAAACCCGTAGTAAAATCTGGTAAGAGAAGTTGGATTGAAATATCCCGATCACCCATACTGTATCTAACTGTAATTCCTTTTTGAAAGCCCGTATAGCGAGCTTCTCTCTTCGTAACATCTTGACTCCAACTAGATGGTGGTTAACGAAAGAAGCATCATTATGAGAAGGTTCGGGCTTATGTCTTTTCTTCTGCTTGATATGTTTCATAAACACCTTAGGTAACCTCTTAATCGATGTCGTTAAAAATTACAAGTTATTTTTATAGATTATTATTTATTTATGATGCATACCTTCAGAACTTTGCCGCATAAAGTACCCTACCCAAAGGTGTAGTGGAGTGAACATGGGGTGCCTGTATTTTTTTTTTTTTAGCCTGAACACCGTACTGCCACTGTTTTGAACGAATCCCACCTATCACGATTATGCAATAAATTTCGCGTTCCGGCACTTCTTTATTTAGCACTATACCACTGCTCCTATACTAAGGTAAGAAGTGTCACTCCAAGAAAGTAGTGCCAGTCTTCTTTACAAATATTTATATTAATCCGTAGGTAGAAGTCACGAGAAGAGATGAGAAGACTTAACTATTCAAAAGTTTTGCATCGGTATTAAAATTACAAATATAATTTAAGACAGCCTAAAATTCTTAGCGTTTAAAATAGAAACCAAATAAAATTATAATAAGCAGAGAAAGCAAATAAAGTAAATTATGTTACGTTTTGGGAGATAACAAATTTAACGTTATTGAAAACTGTTTGTGGTGGGGTTATAGTTGGCTACATCAGTCAAATACTAATCCATAATGTAACTGAGGCATTCTTAAAATCAATTGTAGTGTTTTCACCTTGCAATGTTACTCTTGATATTCATCCATGCTGAACATCCATATTCAGCTAGTTCTAATTGTTTTTCCACAGTTTTTAAAAGTTGCGCCTACGTTGCACATAATATAATTACTAATTATTCTCACTTTACCAACCCCTTTTCTTAATATCTTTAACAAATTTTCTTCAGGATAATGCATTACTGTAAATCAGTTCATCCTAAAAGTTTTTTTTTTATTTTGACTAGTGTTTGTTTGTTTTAATTATGCAC
>NW_013665996.1:548824-552709 GCF_000517525.1 Limulus polyphemus | reverse complement strand
TTTTGACTAGTGTACAGTTTGACTTATTATAATAAAACCGTTTATAATTTCTTCTGTAGTTTTATTGTTGGCTAGCCCTTGTATCCTAAAATTTATAAACTATGTCTCGTGTAGTTGAAGGTAATCATCCAGCTTTGACACCAGTGAGTTAATATATTCTTTAAAGTCTGTGGGTTTTTTTTTTATTAAAAGAGTATTTACTATCTATACAAATGGTAATATAATCAACATACTGGGTGAATTAATTTAACTACAGTTCATGTGACTTGCCTTTACATAAAATCATATTGCAAGGAATGGGCTTATCATTGATCCTTGAGGAAAATCCTAATACTTTAACGTTTCTGTTACTAGTTGTACACAAAACTTAAAACAAAGTGTGGACACATAAAATATTGCTGTAATTCATTTATCAAATTCGCACGTCATTCGTTGTAAGTTTTCTATGTTTAAGCATAAAGCAGGTGCAAATATATCATTATTGAAATTAATTATAATTTTTATTTAATTGTATGATGGTGAACTCTGGGGGTATATTTTATATTGCACAACATAATAAGTTATTTAGAATATTATTATTTTCAAAACAAATACTAGTCTTTTATCCATAGTTATTTCTAAACATTTTCGAAAATTTTGAAATTACTTGGAATTTAAAAAGCCTAGTGTTCCTTGCTCGATTCATTAATAAAAAAAAGCACACAAGCTTCATCACACTCGAAATATACTATAATAATTAAACATTGAGATAAATAAGAAAGGTCAAACCTTTGCTTCCTCTCCCAATATTATTTTTTCTTGATATATGCATAGGTTGTGGACCAGAGAAAGCGAAGAACGTAGTCATTGTTTCTCACCCTGCTACTGAAAAAATGTTTGATAGAGCCAGCAAAGAAACATAACACCAACAAAAAGAAAATAATCTGTGGATCACACACGTCACGTGCCTGAGCCACATTGCACTGATCATCGGGATTTAGATTCATATGGACCTGGGAGGGTGTTCATTTGTTTGTTGTTTGAATTTCGCGAAAAGCCACTCAACGGCTAGCAGCGCTAGCCATGCATAATTTTGCAGTGATAAACTAGAGGAAAGACAGCTAGTCAACACCACCCTCCGCCAACTATTAGGCTACTCTTTTATCAACGAATAGTAGGACTGACCGTCACATCATAAAGCCCTCACGGCTGAAAGGGCGAGCATGTTCGGTGATGGGGA
Source organism: Limulus polyphemus (assembly GCF_000517525.1). Lineage (NCBI taxonomy): Eukaryota > Metazoa > Arthropoda > Merostomata > Xiphosura > Limulidae > Limulus > Limulus polyphemus. The sequence continues at coordinate 551,490 of NW_013665996.1, read as the reverse complement.
TTTGTACCCGCAGCCCACAGATTGCGAGTCGAGCGCCCTAACCATCAGCTCATGCATTGCAAGGGAATACCAACTGAATAAATAAATTGTATATTTCCATCATAAAAGTAATGTTTCCATTAGTGATGTCCTAAATAACAATTATCTTTTACTTACACATATATAAACATATCAAAATAGAAAACAGGTTAGAAAAAACGAGAAATATAAGACATGTCGTTTGAAAGTACCTACAAACAAACATTCAACATACATAATGGGTACCTATATAGTCGCACGGTATGTTGATATAATTTTCACTGAAACGTTGTATAGTCGGTAAAAAAGATTCATTAAATGTAACAGAAAGATTCAAACGTAAACACTTTGGCAGATCTTTCTGTTAGGTTATAAATGAACTTATCTGTCATAAAATATTTCATAATGCTGTAATAATTCAATTCATGTGGGCCACTTTCTTATGCAAAAGAAATGCAAGTGAAATGCTTGGGATTTAACACTAATCGTATTCTAGATGTGAATACAGTATTTAAGTAAAATCCGGTTTAAATGTTTTTCAGACTCGCCTTTAATGTAATAGTTACTTTTCTTGAACATATTCAACAATAAACGATAAATGACACTCCTTTCTTAGTATCCATGCTTCACCACGTAAACGGTTTAAATGAGCTGAGAAAATTACTTAGCATCATATTAATTCTTTCTCGCTAGTGAACAGTCTTCCGATGGGTCAGCGGTAAGTTTATGGACCTACGACGCTAAAATCCTGGGTTCATTTTCCCGCAGTGGACACAGTAGTTTGCACTAAAAATGCAACAACGGCTAGTAAGCACCGTTTTCTTACTTCAAAATACTGAAACTGTATCAGAGAAACATTTATTAAAGGAGGTTTAAATATGTCCAGACAATGGCATGCAAATATCGAGTGTCCAGCTCTATGAAAATCATTCTAGTGGTTGTATCATCACATATTTTAAGCTAAAACTTGGTTATTGAGATTTTTGGCGTGTTTATCATAAAAATAAAATGTAATGGATATTAAAGCAAAACCAAATCCAACAGGGAATGTAGCATAATGCGTTGTTGGGAATCTTAAGACGCTTAAGTAGTAAGATAAGCATGCATATCTAACAGATTTAAAAGAGCATAATCCTACGTATGGTTGTTGTTGTTTGTAGTAAGCACAAAGCTACACAAAGGGCTATCTGTGCTCTGCCCACCACGGGTATCGAAACTCGGTTTCTAGCGTTGTAAGCCCGCAGACGTACCGCTGTGCCACTGGGGGGGCTCTATGTATGGAGTTAAAATGTTCAAAATATGAATGATAGTTTAAACGTGAAATTGCAGCTTTAAGAATAAATCCAGTTTAAAGTTAATTATTATAAAAAATAGAAAGATTTAATTTTACGTAAGATATTTTTATTTGTCTAGAAAGTAAGTTTCGTCTACAGAAACTAATTAAAATACTTCTTGTGACTAAACAAACGCTAGTATTCTTAACAAGTTTGCTCATCTTCACTAAAAATCTAGTAACAATATTATTACAATACAGAATATTTGATTTTTAGACCTAAAATAACCAACATGTAATCAAAGAAAATACGGTGAGAAAGGTTGTTACTACCAAACGAGCTCAACATGTGATTATTGTGATCATTATATCTCAATAATTTAGGAGCAACATTTTTCACAGTAAAAATGTTCATCAATTATGGCTCCTGTTATGAAGATAGATGTAAGGATAGAACGATGAGAACCCGCCGGCTTTTGGTCAGTCTCTAAGAAATTAGGGAATTAAGTTCATCCTGTATGGAAGTTACAAGACCTTCTATATTATGAAACGTTATAATCCGATATAAGGGGACACAGGTGCAAGTTAATAAAGAAAGGGGCCTCTTAGCCGTGGATTTCAGAATGGAGAATAAAAGACAGGAGTTCAACGAAGAAAAAAAAAGACCAGAAGATGCGAGAGAAAACGAATAAAACAAGAGAGGCGAAAAAAGAAAGTAATATGCTGTCAATAAGTAACAAAACATATTTCTATAGCTATATTATTGATTACCACTAACAAACAGCAATTTCTTATATTTGCATTTGTATGAGTCAATTCCTGATAAAAACAAGTACAACTTAAATAAAGTTGATGGACATAAGAAAGGGAAAGTGCGAGAATAATACGACCTATAACAGCTCCATACTACAAAATTCTTTTTTTTTCTTTCTTTTTACTATTAGTCATGAAGGCAATAATTTTCAAGCTTATATATATATATATAACAAGTCTAGAGATTTATGGGTAGACTTGGTTTGTTTAAGCACAAAGCCACATTGGGCTATCTGCTATGTTCACCGCGGGAAATTGAGCCCTAGATTTTAACGTAAGCCCGTAAATTTACCGCTGATCCACGGGGGACTTTAGGGGTTGGAAGCATTTATCTCTAGTTCCTTGACAATTTAAATAACATCTCGAATATTGTTTCGAGTAATAGGAATATCAAAATAACAATAATATACACACTTTAAAAAAAAGTACTCATAGTTATTCTTAAGAAATAATACACGTGGAATTTCATCAATTGATTATCATCAACTTGCAAAATAATAGTAATTTAAATTTCCATCTTCTCTCATAGAGTATGTCTACTGTTCCTGAATGAGGCCCGGCA
>NW_013665996.1:541617-548573 GCF_000517525.1 Limulus polyphemus | reverse complement strand
ATATACACACTTTAAAAAAAAGTACTCATAGTTATTCTTAAGAAATAATACACGTGGAATTTCATCAATTGATTATCATCAACTTGCAAAATAATAGTAATTTAAATTTCCATCTTCTCTCATAGAGTATGTCTACTGTTCCTGAATGAACCATTTTTTCTGTCGTATTGCTATATTTTTTTTACATATAGCTACAAACCTCGTAAACAGCTTTTGTTGCCAGACTTGGACATAAACTTTAAGTAAATAATGCAATTTTACAAAACAGTAAAACATATTTTACTTAATAATATTAAAACCGCTTAAGCTAAATAATCATGTTTTAGTTGTATGACTGCTCGTATCTCTTAAACTCATGCACACCAAAAATAATTATAAAAGACAAAATCAGCTGACACGATTCCTTCTTATTTTTTCACCAATCCTTTACTTCAGCTGAACATCAACTTGATACAAGTACGTACTGTTTCGTAACCGTACGCTTATGTTAATAACTCAAAAACTGTTCAAAGAAAGGGAGAAATCCTGATCAAGGTCTTCTATCCATAATATATTACCACATTTATAGAGTTAAAAACCTGGCAAATTATTGGCTGGTATTTAATATCTATATTGTGGAGTTCAGATAGATACTGCAATTAGAAGAGACATTACGGAATGATGCTAGTTAGTGGTTTGTTTGTTTTGAATTTCACACAAAGCTACACGAGGGCTATCTGCGCTAGTCGTCTCTAATTTAACAGTGTAAGACTAGAGGGAAGGCAGTTAGTCATCACCACCCACCGCCAACTCTTGGGCTACTCTTTTACCAACGAATAGTGGGATTGACCGTCACATTATAACGCCCCCACGGCTGAATGGGCGAGCATGTTTGGTGTGACTGGGATTCGAACCCGCGACCCAAAGATTGCGAGTCGAGCGCCCTAACCACCTGGCCATGGCTAGTTAGTGGAAACTATTCTAAAAGGAGATCATTGGTTTGAAATTATTTTGGTAGGGAAAAATGTCAAACGAGCCACAGGTAATTCAGAAAACTTTGATCGAATCTGCTAACCTATTTAGGTACTAGAGGCTGTTGTGAGAATTATTAAAGTGATTAAATGATAAAAAACAGAACAGTTATTTACTCAAAATACGATTTGTATTAACGTTAGTGACAGTTTTAGGTATTCTGAGGAAAAATTGACAAACACTAGAGGTTGAAAATAAAAAATAAAAACTGCAAAAATAATTTTAAAAAGTTTGCCAATGTTTTTATACACTATATTCTCTCACGGATCACACCTTCAACTATTTTTATACCATTTTCATCTAAACGCATTAAAAACTTGTATCGTTGGTAGTTGATAATATAAGGGGTTACATTGGAGTATGAAGTAAAACTTAAATAACAACAAACTTTTAACATATAAAGATGGTTAAAAATGTACTAATGTAAAAAAAAAGATAGTTACGATGCCTCTACTTTACTTTGTTTTCGGGGTCTTTAATAATTTCTTTAATATATACATATTTACATTAGGCGACAAATTTATAATTCACCCACTAAGTTGGTATCAATTCCGCACAAAAGCTAGACTCAGCTGGAGTCTATTCGTGAATGCAGATATAGTTGTTTGACACAGTGTTTTGCACCTCAACTATTTAGGAATTAAAGAACTTGCTTTTTAACCTAACACGTCGGTATGACATGATTACAGATGTATATTCTTGCATAGCTTTGGTTTGAACAGCACAAGGGGTATTATCTACCACAGACAGACGTAAAGATTTCCAATATTAAACACCGCCATGATAAATATTGTAAGTTTCGTTACATACGTTTAATTTAAATATACACTTACATTTATACTTCACGAAGAAAATTTCACTTTTAGAATTATTTATGAAAGTTTAGGTCCCGTAAGTGGTGTGAATATTTCCATCATAAACGTACGATTCAGTACAGTACCATAAGTGGAGTGAATATTTCCATCATTAATTTACGATTCAGTATAGTACCATAAGTGGAGTGAATATTTCCATCATTAATTTACGATTCAGTATAGTACTATATGCAGGGTGAATATTTCCAAATACGGATTCATTTGCAATTATGCTTATTTGATCTACATCTAAACTCATAATTTGGCGTTTCGATCTTGAATAGTTATATATATATATGTTTGACGTTTTACATAAATTAACTTGGAACTTTTAGTTTTTGACAGATTATGTTATTTTACAATATAAACCAAAAAATAACTTCAAAGTAAGAAGATTCGTAAAAAAACACAAAAGAAACTATAAAGTGTAGTTGTACAACTATAATCAACCTTTACGTACTCAATGGGAACGTAACAGAAGAGTTTTGTACTCATTTACCTTAATGGTTACGCAAGCCTAAAATACATAAAAGTATCGGTCACATGTATATTTCCTCATCAACGTACTAAATCACATAGAAAATTGTCACACAGTTGTCTCAAGCTGTAATCTGTAATCTTGAGAGTGTGGTACGATGTAACTTATCTTACTTTTCTAACCTAATCAGGGAAGAGAAAAATAAATAACATGTTAATATTTATAAAATATGAACCATGTTACAAAAGTAAGACACATTAAACGTGAAGGTTTATTATTCTATTATTTCTCGTCGTGTATGTTTGATTCTACACCTGTTTCTCTCTCTTCACTGATATATGTGACAGTGCGTGTAAACGTTCAAGGAAATTGGAAAGTTAGCCTGAGTCTTTAATAATAAAGGTTAGACAGAAAACTACCGAATTACGTGAATATTTTTTAAACTAAGTTGGAATTAAAAGCCAACAACCACAAGCTTCATCTATTAAAACAACACTGTTGAAATATTTTAACTGCTCATTCGTTATGATTTTCCAGTTTTATCACCATTTCCTTCATTACATTTTTTGATTACTTACATATGTGTTATTATTACTGGTTTTCATACTGTTGTTAATACGATCCATAATTATTTATAATCGTTTCGTTTGGTGGCATTATAAGCACTAAGCTCATTTGATTGGCTGTCAATTATTTTGCGATATTTTTATCTTAATTCCAAAACAGACCAGCTAATGATTAGCGTACTAATCTATGAATCAGAGAATCCATGGTTCATTCTCCGTTCCTCTCTGGGCGCGCTATAAGAGTGATGACCAAATCCTATCAGACAACACTATCTTAAGAATGTGCTGAGGGTACTGTCAACTGTGCGCGTATTGCTATTGCGTACCTTTGAGCGAAAATTATAAATAAGCATACAAACAATTATTCCAAAATATAAAGCACCCCAGTGTCTCAACGGTAAGTCTGCGTACTCACAAAGCTAAAAACTGGGTTTCGATACCCTTGATGGGCACAGCACAGATAGCCCATTGCGTAGTTTTGTGGTGTAAGATGAATGAACAAACAATAAATCAAACAAACTTTGTTTCTCACACTGCTAGGGCCTGGTATGAGTTGGTGGTTGGGGTGCTTGTCGTTGATAAGGAGTAACTATAGAATTGGAGGTTGATGGTGTTAATTAGGTACCTTCCCTCTAGTCTATCACTTGAAAATTAAGAACGGCTAGCGCAGATAGCCCTCAAGTAGCTTTGCGCGAAATTCAGTAAAACAAACAATAAAGTAAATATCCTGAAATTGTTTCTGCTCGACAATAAAGTCCGTCCGTTGTTAAGGCTCAGTTATGAAAGCTTCAAAAGTTCGTTCCAATATAATTATCATAGAATATATATATATTTCAGAATCACATTTTCTTTACGTTCTTTTTGGGGTTTTGTTTTTCTTAAAATATTCTTATTGTATCCTAGATATTAAAAATACTTACTATTTTTTCCAAAATAAATTTGTCACCTAGCAAGTTATTTTAACAGTTCGGTTTGATAAAGTCGAGACGCGCACTTTTTTGTGGAGTGCAAACTTGAACAAGGCGATTTCAAGACCACGTCTAACTTGACTCAAACAACTATTACTCGTAAAACGGGAATGATATTAGGCCAAATATTCTTTAAAATATTTTCATTAAACACATTAAATTCACGTCACAATGTTTATGGGTCTTTTTCTGTAAAATCGGAATTTAACAAACATTAAATGCTTCTTCTAGTTTCTGAAGATACGTTTAATTTAAGCAGTGAAGTTCGCGAAGCAACCGTTACACTTTTATTCCCTGTACTTCGAACTTTGTACCAGCATCAGTTATCAAAAGCAATGGCTTATACATAGTTGGCTTCTTGATGCTGCCACCTGTGCAGTAACCGTTTAAGTATGAATCATTGTTTGAATAGCTTTTCAAAGGTTGCTATCAAAAGCCTATACGATACTTTATTCCATATTTCGTAGTTACACCTTTTGACATATCTCTCAACCATAGTACTGAAGCCATTATCTTTCCATTTTTGTAATTGTACGCTGGAATTAGGAAATTGACATATTGAAAATTGGTATTAAACTACAGTATACTATTTTAAAATAGAAAAATAATAAAGCATTGAAAAAGAAAAAAAAACACGTATTTCTTAGTAACACGAGAAAAGTGACAGTAAAAAGTATTTACCAAATAGATCATTTTAATTGCTTAGAGAATCCTACTACAATTTGAGAGAAGTTTGTTTGTCCTCTAACTCACCTTGGGTTTTTACATTTGGACCTGTCAAATAGGGTTTAATCAAATAGGAATTATAAGGAATGTGTAAGGAAGTTATTTTTCTTTTAAAATGCATAGATTTCGTATCTCCAGTGCTGGTTAAATGTAGATCAGTCAGAGGTGGTGACCACTAGGGCTACTGATGGGATTTCTTCAGTTTCTTCGTTCATTACATGGGGTGTACACGTAGCCTATGTAATTCAATCATGACTGGTATATTTACGATAAAAACAAAAACACTGTTTATTTTAAAAACTGGTAAAACGTTAACTCTACAGTTCTATTTCGTTTTCAAATCCCATCAATCGTTTGAGGGATTTCTCTTTCACACATTGTTTATATATACTTTCAAGATAGACCCACTTATATATAAGTGAACTTTTTTAAAGTCACATGTTAATGATTGCTTTGAAAAATAAATAAATAGTAAAAAAAAGTTATTCAAATAATCCAGCCTTGTGGACATTAATGATTTTATTATTATGTACTTTCAATCTTTATGTTTGTTTCTTTTGAAGTTAAGCACAAAGCTACACAATGGGCTATCTATGCTCTACCCACCACGGGTATCGAAACCCGGTTTCTAGCATTGTAAGTCCACAGACATACCGCTGTGCCACTGGAGGGCCAATCTTTATGTTGTCACTGCCATATTTCGGCTAAAATACTTTCATAAGCCTGTCACCGTGCATTGCATTGGCATATCTGTTAGTTCAAGTAATAGAAGAAAAAAGTCTTGAAATTAAAAAAATTATAAACATCTTTCTTTTCGTGCACATATATAGTTAAGATGCTTGAAACAAACCACACTTTATCGTTTTATACGTTAACTATAACAAACAACATAATAGGATGTCAGAAAGGCGTTCTTCTAGAAAATTTTAAACAATCGAAAATATTCTAAACATTGTAGGCTCAAGCAGAGAAATCAAGTAACTTTGAGATGCAGAAGAACATGTGTACCATCTCTCAGTTTCTAAACTGCATTTCCAAGTTTTGAAAGAAATGCACTTTTAGAGCTTTGACAATGTTATGTGGATAAGTTGAACCTTAAAGTTTTGAATACTTTCTGGAGAGACACTTGACTGACACATTTGTGGAATCTCTAAATTCTTGTAAAATCAATGCCAATAAAATGATACGTCAAGGAAATGACTGGATTCCAATATGCGCGGACATCGACACAGTTTATGTTCACTGCAATGCACATTCTCTGAGTCTGGCTATTGTATATGCTTCAGATGAACTCTTAGCGTGCAACATGATGGTAATAGTGCAAGGGATTATCTATGTATTTACAAATCTTGGCAAACTACTTGGAAAATTCAAAGAAAGCTTTGTAGTCACTCCTCGTAAACTTGAAGAGTTGAGGGAGTTATGTGAAACTAGGTGGTCAGTCAGCATGAGCTGACGTTTTATACATGTTTCTACATAGTTTGATGTAGTTGTTGACTATTTGTCCACACATGCAAACAACAGTGGTGACAAGGCGCAAGCACACCTCAATGACACCTTGCAATTTTTCTTCATCATAAGTTTAGTTGCGGTAGAGCATCTCCTACAGTCAGCAGTGAAACTTTCATAAATACTGCAGTTCAGAAGCCTGGATCTTGTGAAAGCGGTACAAGAGACACGAATAGTGAAAACGATCCTATCAGATGAACGAAGGAATAAAGCTGTTTGGGGTCAACTGTATGACAGCTGTCAGTGACTGTCACGTATTGCGATATTTTAGTTAATTTACGTTATTTCCAAACAAGATTGACACATACCATCTTCGTTTTTCACAAAAATACGTTTATATATATACAACAACAATTATTACGAACAGTTACCACAAGCAAAGTTTTATAAAACAAAGGTTTCACTAACTTAAAAACAACATAAAATCTTCTTTCTAGTTCAGAGTCTCCTCGATATCCAGCGAGTTAACTTGAAGTCGATGTACTTACAATTGCCAAGAAGCTAGCAAGCTTTGTCAGACACTGAATTGTTGGACCGTTGAAGTGAGATAATATTTTTCATAAAACCACTAATGTCCGATGAGAATTCAGTAATACTTTCGGAAAGATATTAACGTTCGATGAGAATCCACTAACGTTCGAAATGTATAACTGTTCCTGGTCAAATGTCGTAAATTTTCCGGTTGATAAGGGTTAGCAAAATCACGATTTATAGCGTACACGGTTATAGCAGGTTCCTAGCTAACTTTTTAAACTCTCTCTCTCTCTTGGCGCGTCGACTGTTTTTATAGGCGCGAGAAAGATTGTCATTAGAATAAATATATAACAAATTCGTTACAAGCAAT
>NW_013665996.1:522084-541207 GCF_000517525.1 Limulus polyphemus | reverse complement strand
GATAACGTATCAAACTATTATAAAAGGACATTCTGTTATATATCACTTCACTTTTACAGATCATCTGGTTGGAGAAATGACCGACAGACTTATAGCACCAGATGGACGATTTGAAGTTCAATGTCTCATCCAAGTTAGGATTCAGAAATTCACTAGAGCGGCAAGATGAAATTTTGCAGGAAAATATGAACGAACTACTAGGGATTTCGACGATGGATCGTTCAATAGCAAATGACTCCTAAGAAACCGGAGACGCTGACAGATACTGTTGTTGACATCCGCCAACTTGATTCCTAATGTGTATCATATCTACATGATAGTACTGTCTATGCTAGTGTCAACAGCGACAGCAGACGGGTCTTTCTCAGCTATGAAACGCATTAAAGATTATTTAAGGTCAACAATGGAACAAGAAGAGTCCAGTTCTTTGACTCTCATACATGATCATAAAAACTTTTATTCTTTTATAGTAAATGTAGTACAACTAAATGAGTGACCTCGTTGTCGTCCTCTATAATATATAATTCGCAGCTATAATTACTTCAAATTCTATTATTGGCTCTCTTTCGTTTAAAATGTTTTTGACTAATGTACAATAACTAGCTTTTTTTTAGTAACTATGATAGTTTCGATTCATTGATACATAACTTCATGTGTGTGAAAAGGTTAGCTCATTCTTGTCCCGTTGTTTTGAAAATTAATAATAACAGAGATAGAATTTGGCATAACGGTGTCAGCAATCGTTTTGAGATTATTTTGTAACAAAAAATGCAACGTTCACTCCATTTAATGATAATTAAAACGTTTTACTTCTTGAGGTTCAAATTCTGTAATTTAGCTTAACTAATGTTCGAGTAGGTAGTAACACGACAGTACCACTTACTTGTTGATTCTCCCTTGTGTACAGTGCTTTTCTTATCTCTAATACTTTGTTTAAATACAAATATAATATTCACAAAACTGAACTAACTGGCTAACTGCCTCAGAGCAAAAGACAAAATAACACATTCGCTAACTCAGTAAAGCAATCAAACTACTGTAACAGACTCACTCTTCACATTTTTATACCGCTCAAATTGTTTCTTAAATTTTCACGTAAGTTCTAGTCATTAGGCTTTGCACTCATTATATGACGTTAACAACTCTTTCTCGCCAATAACAATACAAATTACTATTTAACAGCTCATAGCTTTGTTTCGTGAACTTTGTGCAAAGCTACTTGAGGGCTATCTGAGCTAGCCGTCCCTAATTTTGAAGTGACAGACTAGAGGAAAGGCAGATAGTAGACACTACCCACCGCCAACTCTTGGGTTACTCTTTAACAACGAATAGTGGGATTGACCTCTATATTAAAATACCTCCAGAATTTGGACTCGCAACCCGCAGGTTGTGAATTGAATGCCCTAACGACTAGGCTATGCCAGGCCTAAAAGCGGGTGACGCATTGGAAACAAGTAAGTTTAAAATTTATAATACAAAATTATATTTCTACACATTCCTGAGTTTGAATCTGAAACAGAAAAATCAAGAGGAATGTGCAGAATCTGCAGTTAATACAATTTTTATCAGAAATTTTAGGCCTATTGGTTGATAATACAAATTATTACTTTGTAGAAAAAAATATTGTCATAAAAAATGCTTTTTGTTTCGAATGTTGAAATAAAGCATTTGTATGACATAACTGATTTTTTTCACAAATTTATAACGTCTGGACACATCCTTGGCAGAACACTAATCGCGCTAAATAGCAATACAAATATCTAAATCAAAAGTTAAAAGCAAACAAAAAATAGGTTATAGCAACAGGATTTGGTGGCACATCAGTCTAACATAAGCATTACAAGTGACTGTTTGAGGACACCGCTATTCCAACAAATAAAATATTAATTTTATTGTAGTGTAGCCGTTGGATAATAGATTAAAATAGTAATTAGGCATCTTATTTTAGTGAACTATTTGATTTCATTACCATTCGATATCCAGTAATAACTCTCGGAACACTGGTACTAGTAATAATTACTCGAGTAATGACGATATTGAGAAAATATTTCACCAATAATAATGCAAATTAGACTACATAAAAACCATAAACATGGTGTTTTCTTTCTATATTTATTAAATTTTGTCTTTTGGGGAAGAAATGGTGCTGTTCTAATATGCCATTTTCCCCCACAATTGACATTATTATTTATGCTCCCTGGGAATTATATAATTATCGCTCAGAAGCGTTGAATTTGACAACACGAAATGGATAAGTTATTTTAAATTTCTGTTAGAAATGGTTGAATTCGTCTATTGCTTAACACTTATATGGGAATAGTCTTGTTCAGAGCTATGAAATGAAAACATTCTCACTATTCCTACAATGTTGTAGTACCAAAAACTTTGGTAGTTCAGGTAGGCCTACAATCACGTATACTTCATTACGATAAGTTGAATACTTCGTGTCTTTAGATTTTAACGGGAGTACAGAAAACTTGCTAGTTGCTTGGAGAAGTGAACGTAAAATTTTCTCCTTACGCATGCGTGAGTCACATCTGAAATAGACTGAAGACACTTGAAGACAGTAGATCTTTATGCTATTTGTAATATGTTATTCACGCTACTATTGCAAAGTTTTATATTTATGCTGATTACTATGCTTTAAAGTAGACAACCTTTCAAATTGGTTCAAAGTTTCTTAACTTGATCAAATCACACTGTGATGTGATATATCGATAAAAGGTTTGTGCATTATTTCAAATGAAAATGAAATTACAGGATTTGATCATATTCTAAGATTTTATTAAAGTTTATGTAAAATTTTATATTTTACTTCTCGTACTTGAATAAATTAGTACAATAACGTTAGCCTTCGGCTTTACCCTAGTGCATTTTATGAGCGTTTAGATTTGAGCCTATAAATAAATAGATTTCAAACCACTTATAGCGAAAAACTTGTTATGAGAATCTACTTGCTTTTCGACTTAAATCATTTGGAAAAATGATTGGTTTTCATTGTTTGTTTGAAGTTAAGCACAAAGTTACACAAATATGTGCTCTGCCCATCACGGGTATCGAAACCCGGTTTTTAGCGTTGTAAGTCCACACAAAAAGGAATGGTGTCTCAAACATAGGTTTCAACCTACTTTATTAAATTAATTCAAATATTTATTCCAATTTTTTAATGTTTTCATTGAGAAAATATAACATAAATTACAAAATTTAATGTTCTTCAAAACAAACTGTCTCTCATCAAAGACTTAATACACTACAGGTTTTTTTTTCATTCCGGATTCCCATTTTATGTTTTACAGGTAACTTCAATAGGTCAGATTAAATATATGAATATTAGTAAACCCGACTATGGGCCATAACATATTACACCGACCAATTGTTTTTGTCTTTGTTGATGTTTTTAGGTCCGCTTGAGGCCTCATGTTGCAAAAGCAAACACTGGTTAGATAAGAGCCAAAGAAATAAACAATTTAATTTTAGACTTAACCATAACTTATAATTTGATTCTATAGATAATATGACTTTCGAGTTTTTTAATAATAGAGACTACGTAAGGGAAATAATTTTTCCTGTTCTTTTGCCAGGTATAGTAGAATTACTTCAAACAGCCAAACGTCAAAATTGCTTTAATGTAAGTACAGTTAAATTGAAATGTATGACTTTTAGACTTTAAACCTAAAATAACACTATTTATATTAGAAGCAGAAGTTTTAACAATGCACTCACACAATATTATAATGACCTTAGGCTTAGGTGTCATTGAGTTAAGTTAAGCTAAGACTAAAAGTATGAGTACATCTGTTACATTTGAAAAACAAACAAAACATATATATCGACTTATAAAAGAGTGGAATTTTTTAAGTACTAAAATTCACCGTTGCCATTTTCTGTCTATTCTAGCTTTTTAGTGTAATTAACTTTTACTTTTAACCTAACATTATAATTTAGGCCTTACATACGTTATTTTTCTGTTTAACGACAATGAGTTAGTAAATTATCGTGAATGAGTATTGTTCCGTAAGACGTGAGAAGAACAACTTGGGTAATTGATAATAAAGAACAAATTGACACGTCTAAATGAAAACGTTTTCAAGTTTATTTTCTGCAACGTTTCGAGCAGACACCCTTCGTCAGGCAGTAAAGATTGTATTACAGTGGAATTAAGCTTTTCCGAGCCTAATTCCACTGTAACAAGGTTTTTTACTGCCTGACGAAGAGTGTCTGCTCGAAATTTACTAAATTCTCTGACCGTACTGTACTTGTTTGTGACGTAAAAGATACTAAACCAAAGTTACCAACACTCAAACCATTGAGCGTAAGGCTCGCGCATCGGAGCGTGTTCATGTTTACACACACTAGTAAAAAAAGATAAAATAAAATCACACGTTTTGGTCAAATTAGAAGCTTTCTCTGACGCTCTGTGGTTGGTTGACCGGCTAGATGCAAGTCACATTCAGCATCACATTGATCCAGAAAATACATTATATTGCACAATTTTGCTTCATTAAATAAAATATTTTCTAGGTGAGCATGTTCATTTGATTACCTTTTTCCCCTTTGTTGTATGTCTGATAATCACAACACATATAGACAACTGTGTAACTTTGCGCTTAACAACAAACAAACTGACCTCCCTCTAGTCATCTATTCTAAATTAGGAGTACCTATACGAGAATCTCGTGGGTATGTGACTTGACTGTTAACTCATGTGTCGCATAAAGTGTCGTTCAGGTCGAAAATAGTTTGTGAAAAATTCAGACAGCAAGTGCCTCCCTTACTGTGTTTTTCCTTTGGCCAGGAAAGTCAAATGGCTATTATTTGTATCACCTGGATATAAAGCATTTTACAGCAATCCTCAGTTTTGTCAACTACTGCTTTCTTTAATAAAAAGGGCCAGACGTGGCTTGGTGGTTAGCATACCAGGCTGAGTACAGAAGGTCCAAAGTTCGAGTCTGCTAAATAACGCTGAAAACTTTCAGGATTGGCTGCATTATGAAAGTGACAATCAATTCATCTATATTTGTCTAAGAGTAGCCATGTATGCGCCGAGTGTTGCTTTCATCTGGTTATTAGTTCTAAATTAATGATATCTATGCTTGAATCATGTGGTTTCTGATATGGAAGTTTAGCCCATGTGTCGCATAAGGTGCCAGTTACGTTGAAAATAACAAACTTTAATATAATAAAAAATAATGAAATATTCTAAAAACTGAAGTTTTTTTTTTTTTATTGTTAATATCTATATAAATAATACGCTTGCGTTTGTCTGTCCGAATATTTTCTCGCAAATTTCTCGATCAAACGCTACAAATTTCATATCATTAGAAAGGCCTTTGTCTGAAGAGTCCGGGTTTCACATTTGCTTTTCAATTCAGAATCACCTTACCTCTTTTTTTACTCAGTCAAACTTTTCAATGCAACGAATATGGTACACGATGGTACAATGTCATTATCATCACGTGACTACTGGTTTCGATTTCAACTTTAGGTTTTTTTATTTGCAAGATATTTCACACAAACGTTTGTTCGTTAGTTAGTTTGTAGTTAAGCACAATGCGCTATCTGTGCTCTGCCCACCACGGGTATCGAAACTCGTTCTTTGCGGTATAAGTCTGCAGACATGCCGCTGTGCCACTAGGGGATCCAACAAACAACACCTAACCCGCGTGTAATTTATTTAAAAAAATGAACATTACATTAATTACAATTTCTATGGGCTTTCTCTATTTACTTAGGTCTAAAATATACATGCGCAGATCGTTCAAAACCTTATGCTAATCACTTTAAACACACATTCAGACGTTTTTGCATAGTCAGCTAAGTTTGCCTCCATTACAACTTTACATTTACTTTACTTTGCAATAATGTAGCTTTGGTTCGTTTCATAGACTGCTATAAACACCTTTTAGTTACTTTTTTCTTAGTATGGAAATTAATCTTCGTTTTTGTGAGTTCCTTTGTTTCAACTCGTAAAACCGTGTCATACACTGAAGTGTTTCATACTCTGTACACTATTATGAATGTCATTACTTTACTGTTTACTTTACGTTTAGATTTATTAAATAAAGTTACGTCTACGTGACTACATAAGTAAAGTTTTTTCAAACAGACCAGGATTTAACGATCTAATACATAATGCCTGCAAGAAAGTGTAGTCTAAATGGTGTGCATAAAAATGATAGAATAAGGAAAATTCAAGCTAAATGCATGAAAACTACCGCAAATATTTTGCAGGTCGCGGCTAGTATTTAAATATTTATACTATTTATCTATTTATTTCCATGCGTTTCAGTCACTATAATTTCCGGCGTGTTTTGTGCTACTTTCGAAAAATATTTTTTATAGGTAGGATAAAAGCACACTTAACAATCAGAACCAGTATTTAGATCTGAGAAAGTTGTGTGGCTGTGATGCATCACTCTCTGAAGCAAAGGTGTTTTTTGTCTAACATTTTGTGTGTGAAAATGTTTCATGGCAATGGAACTAAACTCATTCAATCAAGTGTTATTCATGTTATGTAATATCACGTAATCTAATAAACTAAAATTCATATATTAAGATGATAGTAACATTTGTATAACTGATGTTATTAAAGGTTTGGCTAAACTTAATACGAAATGGTTGGAATTGTAATTTGCATGTATTATATGTATTAAAAACTATTAGCTGGTTATCGAAAATTTCAGCATTACACTAAATATATTTTACATTTAAATCCAAGAGTCGTAAATGTTCTCTTTTAGTTAATGTGTTATTAGTTACTAATGAAATATGCTATATATAATAACAAACTGTATAGGATTTTTCTGAAACGAACCCTAATTATAGTACTGCATTACGTCACATGATCTTTGGCTATTAAACATAATTATGTATCTTCCAGAAAGAGAAAATTTACACAAGTGCCTGAGCATTAGGAATAGTAATGCCTAAAATAATGTTATGAAATATTTTAGTTTCCTCTAAATTTTATTTTTATAATGTGAATGAAAGCTTGTTTGCTAGTTTCATAATTTTGCACAAACATACCCAAAACCATCTGCCTATAAACGCCCCTGATTTTGAACTGATGTGGTAATCTAATTTTCTTTCTCTGGTTGGACTCGAACGGAAGACGATAGATGAGTGCTCTACCAACTAAGCTAACGTTTACTAGTAAGGCATTTTTAAGCAACTCAAACTACTCCACTCATAGACTAGGGGGAAACAATTAGTCAACAGCACCCGCCGCCAACTGTTAGGCTACTCTTGTCTGTCCAAATAGTGAGATTTCATAGTCACTCGTATGACGTACCCATAGCTCCAATGTACAGAACATGTTTTGTAGTAACGGGTAGCGAACCATAAATTCATGTTCACAGTCCCATTACCCAAACCAGTAGGCCACGCTCGGTCTATTCAGCACCTCACGTTTTTGATAATTATCCATTTAACGTTAAAAACACCAACGAAATAGTGCGTTACACTTGACCATTGGCCTGTATTGAACTTTATGTTCTACTTGCTTCAGCTAATAAAGTGTTTATTTTTGTTTCATTTTCACAACCTGTTTTGTGTCTTTCTTTCCACCTGCAAAAAAATCATTACACCTGGAATGTCTTTGCACATACTAGGATATGCGAACTCCATGTTATTGTAAAATCAATTTACTTATTTCATCAATGGTATACTATATATTTAGTTCACGTAAATAAATAACGGTAGAGCATTCGCTTAATAGTAAGTATTAACATAACTTGATGCTGTCAAAATAAATTTCAATGTTAAACGTTCGCTTTAATTTTGTTTATTCTATTGAGATATTTATACGACATATGATGATTTAAAAAATGCTGAACAACTGTTGGCAACATTGAAAATTCGAATCTACCTAACGAAGTATTCTTTGCTTTCTTTTTGTGTTTGTAGCTCCAGCTGAGAGGAAGTAAAGATAAAGAAAGAAACATATTGGAAATTGTACTTTCATATAAACTTTTCAGTACAAAATACCTTGTAGTAGAACTCTGGATTCCTGGGCTGGGAAGCCGGATTTGAATCCGTGCGAGTTCGCAAAATATTCTCTGCACTTGAAGATGTTGGTGCGTTATAAGAGTGACAGCCAATCCCTTAGGATGGTGGGTGCTAGGCTGCTGTTGACCAGTTGAATTTTCTCCGTTCAGTGGCTGTGCTTCACATACAATTACAATACAAACAAAAACTACCGCCATAAAGAAAAGTAAATCCAAGCACAGCGTTTTTATTTACTTTGTGTAATTGTTAACCACAAAAAGCGCCTGTGAAAACACCGTTATGGAACTTTTAAACCTCTTTCTTTGTTAAGAAAAGAGGAGTATTTTGATTTTGCTCAGATTTGAAAATATGAACTTTTAGAAGTATAAACATAAATGACGCTTTATCAATTAGTCTGGTTTGAATTTCATTCAAAGATACACGAGGGCGATCTGCGCTAGCCGTCCATAATTTAGTAGTGAAAGAATAGAGAGAAGGCAGGTAGTCATCACCACCCACCCCGTCACAATATAATACCCCAACGGCTGAAAGGGCGAGCATGTTTGGTGGGACGGTGATTCGAACTCGTGGCCCTCAGATTGTAAGTATCGAGCCGTAACCACCTGGCCATGATTTATCAGTTGACTTAAGCAGAGTAAGTTTTCAAAGGCCCGGCATGGCCAGGTGGTTAGGGCGCTTGACTCGCAATCTGAAGATCTCGGGTTCGAATCCCTGTCCCACCAAAACATGCTCGCCCTTTCAGCCGTGGGAGCATTATAGTGTGACGGTCAATCCCACTACTCGTTGGTAAAAGAGTAGCCCAAAAGTTGGAGGTGGGTGGCCTTCCCTCTTTCACTACTAAAAGTCTTCTGCTACTAAATTGGGGACGGCTAGCGCAGATAGCCCTCGTGTAGCTTTGCGCCAAATTCAAAATCAAACCAAATTTTTTTCAAATATTGCATATTGTATTTTGCTTGTTGTCTATATTCTAAATTGTGTTTATCGTGGCTAAAAACCTTAGATATGTTCTAATCCAACTAATTCAGGCTATAAAATACATTTCCAACTGACAACGTTATTAGGCATAGAAAAAAAAGTGCTTTGTTTCCTATTACATGCTGGAAAAAACAGGGTACGTAGGTAAGCATTTTTTTTGTACGTTTTTTTACGTCCTCAAAAACAGTTTAATTAGGTGGAGTATTGGGCTGATTGCATTTTATCACTGTATCTATTGCTCTACTGGTACTCTCAACTTCCGCGGGACATTTTGGTTTAGGCCTACAATCAAATTCACCTGATTTGACACCGAACGTGTCTACTAATTGGTCTCGCCCAATGTCCATTAAAACTTCGCCCAGATCAACATGTATTGACGTCTGCTCATAATCATTCGAATTTAATTTAGGATGGTATGACTCGAACACGTCTTTGACTGTTCCAGTAACACTGTCTTTTTTAAGGAAACGTGGCATTTGAGACGACGGCCAACATTCTATGGAACGTTTGACATTGGCTGAATGGAAGATCAGCTATAATTAGCTGAGAGCGTTGACACACCACACCAACTAACGAATCAGAGACGTGGTTTATTATGACCTTCACCTTGCTCAATATGGTAGCAGATTGATGGAATAATTTAATGAAAATAAATAAAATAATCAATTAGTCGATCGGGAGATTAATTTCGTTTGGGGGGAAGCGTTGAAAAAACTTTATGGTCGGGCATTTTTTCGTAAGGTCGGTCGGGCAACTGGAAACAAGGCATTTTTTTTTCTAGGCCTAACGTAAAAACATTTATAGTTAAAAGTAACAGAACTGTGTAAGCAAATGATCAACGACGTGATTAGTTAATTAGTGGGAGAGCAGTCAATAAAATCCCTCATTACTAGTAATACCAGATATATTATACAAGTGTAGAAAATTACAGAAATTTTAAAATTTCTAAATTTCTAAAATCTAATGAAGGAGCAAACCTCCAGACCCCTCATTTGATGGATAATCTTCGCGCAATCTTCTGAAACACATAATATTATTTTAATATTAGAAGGTTTTGTGAAGAGTGCGACAGCTTTGCTAGTGAGTATCTTAATTTTTTCGGCACTCAAGCGGTACTTTATTTATTGCCTATGTTTTATGACTTTCCCAGTACATGTAGTTTTATGTTTTGTGATATTGTTCATTTCAGAAGAAAAGGACAACTTTCAAGCCACTGGACTTCTTAACAGAATGGCTGTACAGGTGGGCTTGCGTATATCTAACGTATTTGTTGTTGTTGTTTCTTTTTTTCAATGGGCTAGCTGCGTTCTATACACCGCGGAGAAACGAACCTCGAATTTTAGCGTTGTAAGCTCGAGGGACTAAGAACTAAGTGGTCTCTACAATACGTTTTCTTCAATGCTTTATGTTGTATTTAGTTTTCACTCCAATTTACTGGTTTAAGTGCTCATCACAATAGAAAACGTTCGTCATGGAACAAGGAATAGAAGTTAACAGATGATAGTTCTTGTAATAATGTTTATACAAATCATGTTGAAGATTATTATTATTACTATACTTAAAAAACAAAAATATTTGTTAATGCAAATCTAACGAAAATAAATGTATAAATATAGTTGGGGCTAACTTTTTGATCATTTGATATATCTGTCTTATTTGTATATTATAAAGGATACTTAAATACAGAAATAGGTTTTGCTACTAATTAATACATTCGTCCAACGAGGGTGTCATTTTCGTTATTGACTAAACGCCCACATGTGATTCTTTGTTGATAACTGTGGTAAAACCACATTATATGTATTGACTGTTTAGGATGGATCGTTTGTGTGTTTTTGTGCTTTTACCAAAAGTCCCATGTATATATTTGCCTACATTTTGGCAAATAAACTTCCTCTTTATAATTCATGAAGAAAATTATTTTATCTCATGTGTAGCGGTATATCTGCGGACTTTCTACGCTAGAATCCGGGTTTCAATACCCGTGGTGGGCAGAGCACAGATAGCCCATTGTGTAGCTTTGTTCTTAATTACAAACAAACAAACAATCATCTGAAGCATTAGATTGTCTCGAAGCATTACATTATGGATTTAAATACTAAAGCTTTTAATGAATTAAGATTACAGTTATTCGCTGAGTGAAATATTCTAGATGTTAACTCGAGAATTTCTTCGTTTATTTTTATATGTGTATTCTATTTTCACGTATGTTGAAAGTTCATTTTAACATTCTGAACTAGAAAAATTCAAAGGGGTCCATAAGTTTAGTTATATATATAAGAGTGTGAATTTTCAGTTAAAAATGAGAACGAAGCCTCTTTCTAGAAACAAATATACTTAAGTAAGAATCTACAATAATAAGGATCGGCTTAACAATTATAGCAACGTGGTACACTTCAAAGCTAAAACTAAGATAAGAACTAGAAGCGCTTTTAAGGAATACACAATACAGTTTCATACATTCCTTCAGTTCTTCACATTTCTTGCCATTTGGTAACCATTACATGGATTCAATTATATGATATCTATTTCTTCTTGATTTTTTTATTACAGGATAGTTTCAGGGTTTTATGTATATGTATGGACTGTGATTCTTTTACAGAGGTGTCTGTGATTTGTTAGGGATAAATTCGAACAATAAACGGACAGCACAAAATTCTACTTTTTTTAAAATAATATATACATTCAAAACAAACGTATGTACAAAAATTCTTTACAATCTAGGATATCACAGTTGTATCTTCTTCTTTTTTTTTTGTCAAAGTCCACACAGGCTGATTCAATTATTTTAGAATCCAATTGAGAAGACGAATTATTTTTCTCTACTTTGTTTGTTATTGTACAATTTGCGATATATTCACCTACGTTACTCCGTGGGTTACCATAGTTGTATTTTGAACTTTAAATAATTGTCTCCTTTTCGTCAAAATCCACGCAGACGGGTCAATTACTTTAGAATACCCTTTGAGAAGACAAATTATTCTCCTTATCTCTATTAAATTGTAAAACTCACTTTAAAGTATCGTCTGTTACGGCTAATCACTCACACGCCAGCTAACTTCACGTTTTCTAACTTTTTT
This sequence comes from Limulus polyphemus, assembly GCF_000517525.1. Lineage (NCBI taxonomy): Eukaryota > Metazoa > Arthropoda > Merostomata > Xiphosura > Limulidae > Limulus > Limulus polyphemus. The sequence continues at coordinate 529,145 of NW_013665996.1, read as the reverse complement.
TTCTGACTGAACTATTACTTTACTGAACTTGACTTGACTTGCGCTCGCTTGGTCGCCTATATTTATACATTGTACACTGAGGCCTCGAACTTTCTATAAATTTCGAGAACGATGATATAATGGAACAATACTCATTTATGGTAACGAGAAAAATACCAAAGATTCAGTAACTTGGCATCAAAAATACTACAACAATTGAACCACATACACAACGTACAATTCTTACCGAGTTACGCAACCAAACATGTCATGACCATCACCTTTAAAATAAATACTTTAACTCTCTTGTTATGAAAAGTAAATAATTATTAAATATTAAATCACCAAATAAACTAAGTAATAACTCTTAAACTAAACAGTTTGGTATATCCAATAGATGGTAAATTTTCTTTTTTTTTAAGTTTAGATATCCGAAATAGTTGGATGATACTGAATGATTATTCTTGTGTTTAATCTGTATTTTAATATCTCACAATTAATATTCTATTTGATTTCATTTCGTTTTCCCCCTCGGCGGGAAAGCGATAATCTTACAGACTGTGGGCACAGTAGATAGTTAAATGTGGCTTTGCTCTATAAGAAACAAACAATCATTTCCTTTGATAGGAACAACCCTTGTCATCCAGAGAGGAAGGATATTTCGTTATTTGAAATAGAATTTGTTGCAGAGTGGATAAAAACCCAGTAAGTACATCTATGACACTTTTGTTTCTTTAAAGAGTTAAATATCCAGTTTCTCTGTATATTTCAAATTCCGGTAAACCTTCTATCAAAATGCTGGTTATAGTTCTAGTAGGATATCTGAGAGCACCATGAATTGGTTTCTATGAGCAATGTACATTATCTGCATTGCAAAGTTATTATTGAAGTATATGCTGGTGTTCAAATTCGATGACGATATGCTGGTATGTAAAATTTCAGGGATGTTTAGTTGATTCCACCATGATATATGAGACAAAATTCGTCCTTAAATTTCTTTACCTAACAGTATACTGAGTAAGAATTAAAAAATGAAGAAAAGTATATAAACGTTTTAATGAATTATTTCTACCTTTTTCTACAGTGGGACAACATTTCAGATTTTCTAAGGCTCTCGATCTTTGTTGTTATCCATTTAAGCCGAAATTATACTATGTTTATACTACCTAAAATACCCTTAAAACAACATATATATATGTTTGATATAACACAGTCTCCAAAAATATATTTTGGTTGACATAACAGTTTCTATACAACTACTATATATAATATTTGTGTGGAAATATTCAACAGTTATTAATGTACTGCGAAAAATGAACGCCATTTTTGCATTCAAACAATCTCTCAAGTATGTTTTAAAATGTTTACAGGTGCATATATAAAGTTAAATTCTCATACCAAATATAATGAAATTATATTAGGAACTTGAAAAGTAACTGGAACAGGAGTACAATAGGTTAGCATCGAAACCCAAATCGAAATATCTCCATAACCTTTTGTAACACTGTTAGAAATTTACCATGACACATCACTGCTTTAAAGCAAAATTATTTGATCCAATAAATAAGTAACTTAATCTGCTTTTGCTGCCATAACATAATAGTTATAAACTTTGGGCAAAAAATTAATTTATCATGAAAAAAGATGTAAGTGTGAGCCACCGTTAGTTACATTACTTCTTTAATTCACTGCGATAGAACAAGGTAGGTAACTAAACTTTTGAACTGAAAATTTGAAAAAGGTAACGTTTGTTTGCAACCAACAAATAATTCTTCAAGCATGAAACAAGATAAAAATGATATCAATTGACGACTGTGAAGCTGATAAAAATTATTCAAATTTTATAACTGAAAAAGAAGAAAAGAGAGAGGATACGTCATACTGCCATTTCGATAATTGATAAAAAAAAAAAGGCTCAAAATCTAACTGTTACAGGTTGCACTATTTTTGGCTTAACAAGGTGATCATTCCATCACAAGTGCGTTGGGCAGTTAACACATAAAGACACACGTGAAAGCTAAATACTCGGTCATTTGCTTCAAACAGAATTTAGTCTCTTCTTTCAATATCTTGCACAACGTGATACAATAAACTGTTGTCCATCTAAAAACAGTTAAATACAATAAAGTCCGCTTGATCCACTTGTACCCACAATATGGTTATATCAACAGAATATCATGAATACCAGAAAATATCAAACTGTGAAATAAATAAATAATAATAATATAAACTCATGTGCATGACGGAACAAAACTGGAATAACCTTAAAATATAAATGCATTAAAAATTTACAAAACACTATTTATATTTAAAAAGAAATAATGAAATACACATAAAAGATTGTATAAATAATTAAAACATCAATAAACAAAAAGCTAAACGACAATACATAACAAATTGAAGAAAGGTTAATAGGATAACATGAACTTCTAGCATAAGTTTATAAACAGAAACTTATAAATCCATATACTTAATGTTTGTTTGTTTGAATTTTGCGCAAAGCTACACGATGGCTATCTGCGCTAGCCGTCCCTAATTTAGCAGTGTAAGACTAGAGGGAAGGCAGCTAGTCATCACCACCCGCCGCCAATTCTTGGGCTACTCTTTTACCAAAGAATAGTGGGATTGACCATCACATTATAACGCCCCCACGGCTGAGAAGGCGAGCATGTTTGGTGTTATGGGGATTCGAACCCGTGACCCTCAGATTGCGGCCATGCCAGGCCTACACTTAATGACTTTGCAACTGATGAGGATTAACTGAAACATTATAGTTGAAACTTGAAACCAAACAATCGCTGTTAGGAGGATTATTATTGGTCGCTAAATTTTGATTAATTAACTAAATCACATCCAGATCATGTTTAAAATTTCACTATAAAAATATGCTAAAACTAGTTAATTCTCATTCATTTTTGCAAAATTGACACAAAATAATTAAGTTCTGTAACCGTATTAATATTTCACCATTATACAGTATAAATGCTAATCTTGTGTATATTAGTTACTTTTAATAATACTTCGTAATAGGTACACAAATAAACATTTCAGATTCTGAAGAGTGGGTCGGCCCAGTACGTTTAGAGAGTGTGTTTTTTTAGACGTGCTGCAAAGCAGTAACTAATATCTATTAATATATATTTACCACTCACTATAGTATTTGTATCCACAGGGATATAAAAGAAGCAGGTATTAATGTAATTTTGTTGAATTTTCTATCAAGTCCTAGACCCCCACTGCCGAAGCCACTAACATGGACTGAAGAAGAAGCGACTGTTATTATCCAGAAGTACTATCGTGGTTACTTGGTAGGTAGTGGTAAAATTATGGCCTTCACCGATGATACCTTTTTAATAAGAGTTTTCAAAATAATTATGCGAGTATTTTCTGGCCTTGCGAAAAACAAACTTTTTAAACATATATTACTTAGTTTACCTGTTTCTCAAGTTTGAAACAATTTTAGGTTCGTTTGTATGAAACTTGAAACCAAACAATGACTATTAGTGATTTTAGTATAGGTTGTTAATGTTTACATTAATTAAATACAAGTTAAATTAATTAAAACCAATAATTTCATGCGTTTAAAATGTTATACTCGAAACATGCTGAAACAAGTTCATTTTCATTAATTTTTATTGCAAAATTGAGACATTTTGATAAAAAACTTTTCACGTTGAGCGTAGCTGATTTGTTAGTGTGTCGGGCTACGGATTGAAATTCTCCAAAGTTCTAAACGAGATGCTACTGAACACTCTTTTGAACTCACGATGTATTCGTTGTATCCCAGCCGGCCTGAAGAGCTCTGGATTGAGCGAAATGCGTCGTCGGCAATGGATATAAGGAATATAGTGCGGTTGAAATGCTATTATTATACATTATTCTAATTCTCGAAACTCCCTAAGGGTCTAGATTAAAAATGTAGTGTTGAAAAATATAATAGGCCTAACATAACGTTTTGTGACAAGTATAATTAATCATAATCGTGCTTATCAGTTTGTAAAAGGCGTTCACACCATTACAGTTGCCTGAAATGTTGACTGTGCTAATTAAATATTGTCATTGCTGTAGTGACACATCATTTACTGGACTTAGCAATGAGTTTAATGGTTTAACACAGTCTATTCGCACACGTTGAGAACATAAAACTAAATAGTTTAATATATTCTGTCAATAACACGTGTTTGTTGAAGGTATAGTTGTTCAGTTATACAATGATCTTCTGCGAAGAAATTCTAATTTATCAATAAGTTTTACAGTGATATACATCACAACCATGTCTTACATCAGACCAAAGCGAAAGAAATGTCTCTTGACACACTCTCATCTTTACTATCACTAACCATACATATTTGAGATAGACGTATCTTCTATTTTGTGTGCATGTAAATGTAAAGTATCCGTAAGAAGAACTGAGCAATACCACCCACACCACTGAGAGTTCTTTTTATCCCAGACCCGTCGGAAACCTGACGTTCAAGAACTGAGACTGCATCAAAAGGCTCTGAGAGAGTCAAAACAGGACATCGGACAACTTGTCGCTACTCTCTGGGCCAAGAAAGGACTGTTCGACGCTGATGACGACTTATAGTTGACTAATTGTTTTTTTCTTAGCATATTTCATTTGCTTTTTGAACAATGAAGTCTTCAGCTCATTCTGTGTTTATTTAATATTCCAATTTACATTTCAAAGATTAATGTAATATGTATCAAAATATATTTTACATATACGTAAGCCAATAACAGTAACTGTTAACTCTTCAATAAAAGATGTCTACTATGACATGGTGTAAAACTGATCGCACTAGAAATGTTTGGCATCAAGATTGTTGTAGTTGTGCGGTATAGGTCGATTTTAGTTGTTTCTATTCGTTGGGCATAGTTTTACCTAAAATATAGTGTGTAAAAATGTTTATAATATAGTAAAAAAAAAAATTAACATTTACGATTTTGTTTGTTTGAAGTTAAGCACAAAGCTACACAATGGGCTATCTGTGCTCTGCCTACTAGGAGTATCGAAACCCGGTTTCTAGCGTTGTAAGTCCGCAGCCGTACCGCTGTGCCACTTGGGGGGGGGGGGACAACATTTACGAACGCTAAATAAATCGTAATTGATTTGTTCATATGCCGTATGAGGTCAGGCACGTATCGGGCTATGGAACATAGGGTTTGTCGTTCGAGACGTGATGTCGCTGAACACGCTTCAGGATTTCGCTATGGTTTGTTATAAAAGTGAAAGTCAGCTCCACAGGGCCGGCCAAAATTTCTGTGGCAGTGGATGCCGCTGGCTGGCCACCTGTCTTCTAGTCAGTAGCTGAAAATTTTGGACTGTTACATTTGAACCATAGGGGGTCTCTGACCTAGCCGTTTAATCGACATATGCCTCTTGAAGAGCTTCACACCCTTCCAACACCTATAAAGAAAGGGTGAAATTTGAATATATTTAAAAATGCTAAAGCACTGATTTAAAGATGTATTTTGATACGTGCTCTGCCCATCACGGATATCGAAACATGATTTTTAGCGTCGTAAGTATGCATACTTACCGTTGAGTCATTGAAAGCAATGCATTTGTGATACGTTTGGATTTTATACTCAATGAGTTATTGAAAATTAGCTTCACATACTAGTATTTTTATTGTGGTTTTAAAGAAGACTTACATTTATACTGAAATTATTAAGTCACTCGCAGTGATTACTACATTATATATGTGTGTAAATATATATACCGACTGGATACATCTACCCAGGAACTGTGCACTCATAGCTCTTCCAAGATCTAGAAGAACAATATTTACCATCTCCAAAGGTGGTTTGGAAAGAAGGTAATTGTTTTCAGTATTAACACTTCAATATTTAATTCAAGCTTAGTCAGCGATCTATTTTTATACTTACGTTTTTAGTGAAACCAATGAAATGCATAACGTTTAGTGCTAAAGTAATCTTTAGATATCATTAGTCCAACTTACTTAATCCGAATAATTTGTTTGTATGAATGCAAATATATTTGCAATTAATATGTTTGTTCACCTGTAAAAATGTATAAATTCCTATCGATTTAACTCATATTTCATTTTGATGCCCTTAATTATTATTATTATAATTTGCTCAGTAATTTAACAATCCAAAAGGGGAAATTATTGCATTCTTATTAGAACTCCATAAGGGAAAGGAGTTTATGTACACTTACACACAATGTGGTAAAAGCACATTTCTGAAATATCGAGAACAGATATATAGGACATACAAATCAGTTGCCAAATATGGTTGAGCTATACGTATGCTTTACAAAGCATTACTCGAAGTAGTTCATAAGAAAAGGCTGGAGTTATAGTAAAATCATACAAGAAAGTAATGATCACGTGCGTCGTTTAATAATTGAAATACTTCTACTTCTCAACTGATTTGTTAGGTATCAATAAAATTTCTACTAACTTTTAAGTTTTTTGGCAGTAATTCTTGCTTAATTAAAGCAATCGTTCATCTTTCTTTCATGACAATGTCTACTGTATGACTCTGTTGTTGTTAGGCAACAGAGATCTATATTATTCAGATTCATATATCACGAATAAAAGCTTCACCAACTTATATAAACATTACTGTTATATAATGTTTCACAAATTTACTCAAATGCTTCACCAAGGTATATAAACATTACTGTTATATAATTTTTCACAAATTTACTCAAATGCTTTACCAAGGTATATAAACATTACTGTTATATAATGTTTCACAAGCTTACTCAAAAGCTTCACCAAGGTATATAAACATTACTGTTATATAATGTTTCACAAATTTACTCAAAAGCTTCACCAACGTATATAAACATTACTGTTATATAATGTTTCACAAATTTACTCAAAAGCTTCACCAAGGTATATAAACATTACTGTTATATAATGTTTCACAAATTTACTCAAAAACTTCACCAAGGTATACAGACATTACTGTTATATAATGTTTCACAAATTTACTCAAAAGTTTAACCAAGGTATATAAACGTTACTGTTATATAATGTTTCACAGATTTACTCTAAAAGCTTTCACCAGACGTATATAAACATTACTAGTTATATAATGTTTCT
>NW_013665996.1:510984-522063 GCF_000517525.1 Limulus polyphemus | reverse complement strand
GCTTCACCAGCGTATATAAACATTACTGTTATATAATGTTTCACAAGTTTACTCAAAAGCTTCATAAAGATGTTCAGAAACTAGTGCCATTAAGGTTCATTAATACATGCAACACATGACGTAGAAAAATTAAAATGCTCTTGTAGCAAAATGTTTTCATCTAAAATAAAAATTAAACTATCTCGAATTCACCACTTGAATATATATATACTAATACTGTATACAACAGCTCTAAAAATGGTTAAAGGTTCTTCCATGGTGTTGTTTAACGGATTTAAACAAGTTTATAAAAAACACCTCTGTCCTCCATGTAACTTCATTAAGAAAAAAATACTGGATTATATATTGCTATGAAAACTTAAAAGATCTTTTTAATTTATGAAACTTTAATGCCTAACGAGGATATTGTGCATTGAACTAAGTTTCTATAAAATATCAGCGCCACCTAGTACTGGTGTTATTCTTGAGGAATATTTCTGACTTTTCGAAGTCGAAGTTTAAACCCGTTAAACAACACCGTGGGAAAACCTTTAACCATTTTTTAGAGCTGTTGTACTAAATACAGTATCAGTATATATATATTCAAGCTGTGAATTCGAGCTAGTTCAATAGCTAGAATTCTAAAATAATATAATTATTAAATAAATAAACAAAAACGGATACTTCTAAAATTTTAATTGCAACTTCAATTTCATTACTGGATCATGTGTTTTATAAGTTTTGTTAAGAATATAAGATTGTGCGTTTTAGACTCTTTACGCTGATATTAAAAGCTTTTTTCTTAGAGACAATATTTGTATGCTGTGCATCTATTGGGTTTAAATAATTTACTTACACCATGTCATGAAGCCTCTGTATGTTTTTGTTATCGGGCTTGGAACATTATGGAGATAGAATATTAACTTGAAGAATAAGTTTGATTTAGTTACAAATCCATTTGTTTCAATATTTACCGTGATGTATAGATTAAATCTTACGAAGTTCTAGTCCCTACTTGTTGCTGTGTTTCCCAAGTGGCATAATACATCTTGTTTGTTGTGGGTTTGAAAGTAATGTGCTATCTGTGATACGTATCAAATAATGTCTACATATTAAAGGACGTAATCGCACGACATATCTGTGACTTTGAAGTACCTACTATGTTCTCACCCGTGAGGTGTTATACTTTTGTTACGCTTTGTCAAAAATACATCTAAGTATAGTTATTAGCCATTGATTGAACGAATAGTTGTTTTAGTACTCTAAAGTGTCTCAGAATTTCACTAGTTCTTTTTAATCATACATAACGTAAAGGATGACGCAGGGGCGGAAAACAATTTACGATGTTTCATAATCCAAGCTATTATTTTGCAAGTTTAAATCATATCATCAACTATTATTTACTCAATACAGATTGTCATACAACAATTATTAAAAATATAAATATATATATACGTATCACACAGAGAAGGGGAAAAATATTTAAAAGGAGGAAATTCCACAATATTTCGATCTGTAATAAACCATTGACATTCTTGAATCTACTTTTTTTAAATAATTCTAATTCCCACATATTTTCTAATGTAATCCGTAACTTCAGTCTATTAGTAAAATTACGTAATAATTTCTATTTAATTGTTTTAAAATTCGGAACATGTTGATTTTATTAATAGGAAATTACATACCTGAATTAATTTAGAATTATTGCAACTTTTATAAGAGCATAAAATACCAATAATCATACGATTCACATGTTCTTCCCAAAATTGTTGAACATCTCTTAAAAATCATGTCTAATAAAAGTTCATTTGCAACACACCTAAAATACACATGCCAGTTGTTACCTATCATAGTATTACAATACACCTAAAATACACATGCCAGTTGTTATCTATCATAGTATTACAATACACCTAAAATACATATACCAATTGTTACCTATCATAGTATTACAATACGGACATAATTCAGTCACATTTATTCGCTTTAACCATAGTGGGTTAGGTAGTGCATCATGCATAAATCTCCACTGTATACCAGTGTCATTTGGTAATTGAGGATGATAGTCATCTAAAAAAGTATTTTCTTTTCTTTTTACTGAATTGCTGTACAAGGATTTAGTGTCCTGTTCTGCTACTAGTGATTCTAAACTTGATGTATTACCTAGGCCCGGCATGGCCAGGTGGTTAGGGCGCTCTACTCGCAATCAGAGGGTCGCGGGCTCGAATCCCAGTCCCACCAAACAAGCTCGCCCTTTCAGCCGTGGGGGCGTTATAATGTGACGGTCAATCCCACTATTTATTGGTAAAAGAGTAGCCCAAGAGTTGGCGGTGGGTGGTGATGACTAGCTGCCTTCCCTCTAGTCTTACACTGCTAAATTAGGGATGGCTAGCGCAGATAGCCCTCGTGTAGCTTTGCGCGAAATTCAAAAACAAACATGTATTACCTTGTTCATTATTAGTTACATTTTCACTATTGCTAGTTGATCCTATAAGATTAACAATGTGTTTAAACTGTAATGTAATCGCAGTCACTAAACATTTCAAACGCTCATCATTCTGTAATTGTGACGACAAGATTAACCTTATGTTTTTCCATCTATTTCTTTCGTTATTTACAATGTCTGATACTGTTATCACATTATTTATCAGCCACGAAAAATAACAAAATGGATTTCCCGTATTATATATTAAATAATAATTCAAGAAAAGAGGCTCATTAAGAAGTGTTTGAGCAGAATAGTTTTGAATTTTCCTTCTTATGTTAATTCTACACCATCTTTTTAAACAGAGCTATAAAACACTCCTAATTTTCCTCGTGGTTCCATACAATCCATTAAAAGAACTGTAAGAAAACTAAAACGTTGATATGCCTGTTTAAAAATAGTTTCAATTGTTATTTGGATGGCTCATTGGATAGAAAACTGGCTGGATGGAAGAAAGAAGAGGGTTGTCACAAATGGAGGTCAGTCAAACTGGAATGTTGTCACAAGTGGGGCACTGCACGGCTTGGTGTTAGAATTTAGATCATTTGGTGAACTGAGTGAATAAATCTTTATGTACGAAGGATATCATAATTTGAATTATAGATATAATTTTGATGGGAATAATCTTAATAGTTTTATGGAAAAAAGGAATCTTGGTATTATGGTTGATCAGTTCTTTAAGCCATCCAAGCATTGCGCTGTTGCTAGTGGTAGTAGAAATAAGATTTTAGGTTGTATCTACAGAAATATTGAATACAAGTCTAAAGAGATTACAATTTTATTGTATAGAATACTGGTCAGGCCACATCCATTCTTGGATTCAGTCTTTGGCTCCTCACGTTAGTACGTACATTAAATTAATAGATAGTGTTTAGGTGAGGGCTACTAGGATAATACCTTGGACAGAAAGGTTGCCAAACGATGTCAGGTTAAAATCTCTGAAATTGTTTTCTTTTGAAGAAAATAATAATTAGAAAGAACCTGATGGAGGTGTTAGTTTGTTTAGGGAATTGATATTGTGAATGTATCATCTGTTTCCTTCTTATAATAATATTATAATGGTGAGAACATGGTAGGACTAACGGACACAAATATAGGATTAAGAGGCATTTTTAGCCAAGACAGCTTTATTTTTCGGAGAGAGTGGTTCGTCTTTAAAATGAGTTTTCTTCAGATATGATGGATTCAGTAAATTCTGGGAATTTAAGAGAAGGCTTTATCAATATTTGAATAATAAGGGCTGGCTTTGAGATTTTTTTTTATATTTAGTTTAGTGCATGGAACAACCTAGTGGACCAACAGGTCCCTTGTTGTCTTTAAATTTTATATTATGTTATTTGATTGTTGTTGTTGTTTTTTTTCTCATGTTAAGCACAAAGCTGCACAATGGACTATTTGTGCTCTGCTCACCAACTGGTATCGAAACTTGGTTTTTAGCGTTATAAGCCCACAGACTTACTGCTGAGTCACTTGGGGCCTGTTATCTTATTTATAACCTGATTTTCACCTTTAGACTTAAGCTTTTGAATTTCTAAATTGTTGTCAGCTTTCCGAAACCTAAATTGACTTTTCCCAGGCGCGTTCTAATTTATTTTTCACACGTTACTTTTGTGAAAGAACACCTCCTAAGTATTAATATTCTCTGACTTGTTCTAACTGCACTTCCTTTACATAGATTTTCAAAACACCTTCCATAAGAATCGTACAATCTTATTCTTTCGATTTGCCTTTGTCCAGGGTTAATGACGAGTAGTGAAATTCCTTGAAACTGGTAGGCCTATAATTGAGTGACAAGTGTTGAATCGAGTGATAGATTGGACTTCATATTCTAATACTTTCATGGTTTTCGTTACCTAATCGTTTATTATTATGCCAGACTAACTAATTAAATGTTTGGCACGAACTCCATTATATGTGGTGGTATACCAAAGCTGCGCAATATCTTCAAAGAGAAAGTTTGGTTTATATAGATACTATCAAAATTAGGGTGACCATATGTTTCCAATTTTGGGGGACAGTCCTTGGCCAAAGAATGTCTACGAAAGTGTCCCCGATTCACGAAAATCATCCTAAAATTATTTTATTATCACTATTTTTGTTGAAAACCACTGTCCATCAAATTCTGTGTTATATATACATATTGCGGTTAACCATAGCTACAACGTTGACTGCATGCCGTGTAACGCATGGCAGTTTTTGTTTCCGTTAAACTGTGCAGGAGAAGATTTGATTTAAGTGAAGTGAGACTGTAAAAGAAAAGGAAATGTTACTTTAATGACAAATTTCAAAAACATTTTTGTTATTTACGACTAACCGCGAAAGAAACATCTATCTTATATTGACAATGCCATTCTTTATTTACACTTTCCAATGGAGGCAGAACATCCATAAAAGAATAGCGATAACAGCCCATACCAGTTCAAGTTCTGTAATTTATTTCGTTCGAAAAGTTAAGCCTACACAGACTGAGTATGATCTTGCTGTATAAGGATTTTTTGCATATCATACTATTAAATATAATCACAGTTTCAGGTTGAAGGAATGTAATACTAAGTTAAATAAAAAATTCAGCAACCCCAAATTTTCATGTGCACGCACAAGATGTGAAGCAATAGCTGCGAATGTTTTGGTTCCATGCGCAAATGAGGAACTAAATAATAACCTGAAAGGTGTTGAATATGTACCACTGTCAGTTGATGCATCAAATCATGGACATGTAAAACTGCTTCTTGTCTTGGTACGCTATTTTAAGGCTTATGATGGAAGTTTGTGCAAACACAATTACTGGATTTTGTCGAGCTTAAAAGAGAGACATCGGAAGTTACTGCATCAGATCTAATAGAAGTTAATAATCAGTATAGACTTGAAAATGAGGTTGTGGCACTCTCAGCAGTTAATACAAACGCAAACTTTGGCGATCTACGCAGACAGGGTAGAGAAAATGTGCACACAGAAGTAAAGAAATTCTTAAAAAGAGAAATGATTGACCTTGGATATCCTGCTCATATTGAGCAATAGACACAATTTCGGTAGACATTGAGAATATTCTAATTAAGATTTTTGTATATTTTAATATCTATACTGTTTACATTGAAAGACTGAAAAGTCTTTGCGAATATGTTGTGCAAAAATAGTAATGTCAAGTGGCTATCGATATTACCGACCTTAGAGAGAATGCTACAAGTTTATGATCCATTGAAATCATTTTTATTGTCAGAAGAAAATTGCAAAATATTTGAAAACCCAAGTACCGAACTGTGTCTCGCATTTATTCAGGCAAACTTGGCCCTTTTTCATGACACAATCAAATTGTCAGAGGGAAAGAATCGCTGTGCAGCGCTGGAAACTGGCTACAGGGTGTGAAGAAGACTTTATGCCTGTTTTAGTGAGAAAAATCGTTCGTAACTCGCCAGTCTTACCTTAATGTATCAAGATCTTTATTCGATGGTGCCGTAAAATACATAAATTCATGAAAAAAGCATATCGATTTCTGCTTTTGAAGAAAGTTCCTTCAAGTTTAGAAATTGAAGTGGCAGCGGAGTTACTGCAGAAAAAAATTTCCTAATTTAACAACTGAAGAGGATGCACTGTTTGACAAAATAGTCTTTCTAGACGAGTTTTTAGCAGGTAAACTGTGTGAATAAAATGCTACAACTTTAACAGTCACTGTATGCGGCAGATGGTATGCAGCAATCAGACATTTCAAAGAATCTTTAGTACCACACGTAAACTTAAAAACAAACTGGCTGAACTGATCATTTGCCTGTATGGCAGTAATTCTCCAATGGAGAGGATAATTTCTGACATGAATGATTTGTGGATAGCCGAAAAATCCACATACAAAACTGAATCTGTCAAAGCCCTTCACATCGTCAAAACAAACTTCACTCTACCCTATCTTGAATTTTTAAATAAACTGCCTAAAAATATGAGCATTTTGAAACAGATAAACTCATCAGACAAGTACAGTCAATACTCGGAGCCCTTTTATGAAGTGTGTGTCCCCAGATTTAAAATAAGAAAATATGTTTAACTTAGTCAAAAGCCTTCTCAAGGTCGATATTATTTATCAGTATGCTTTTTTTTGTGTGTGTGTGTTTTGCTTAGCAGTTCATTTCTCAGTATTTTGCTTCAGCGTGTATATTTGTTCACAACATTATCTACTTTCTCTGAAATCGTAACTAGTATTGAAAGTTATATAAATTTTATATTATCATTTCAAAAACATCCAATAGGGGACTTCAGAGTTACCTACCACAAGTGTAAATAATTTTTGTATCATTTTCTCCGAGTAATACTAATAGTATTAAAGTGAAACGATTAATAAATAGCAATTTTATATCAATTTAGCGACAAGAAATATTTTGTAAGTAATGTATTTAGTGTTTTAAGGTTTCACATGACACCTTCTGCATAAACTATAAACAATATGGTCACAGAATAAATTAGCCTAAACTAAAATTAAGGCTTAATTAAGTATTTGCGTAATAGATCTAATCAGGCAGTCTGTTAACTTAAGTTGTAGTAAATTAATCATTGAAGTTAGGCCTAACTACATTAATTATATAATTATCTTATATTCAGCTTTAGCGTATTTTCTTAAAAAATATCTTGGGGCCTGGCATGATCTGTTGGTTAGTGCACTTGACACACAATCTAGAATCGAAACCTAGTGCTGAATGTGCTTAACCTTTCGTTCAGCTATTAGGTGAGGGATGCCACTATTTATTGGCAAAGTGGAAAATTTTGCCTCTTGTTTTCCCTGTGGTCGGAAGTTCAAAATGAGAGACGGCGGCAGGTAGCCGTAGCTACTTTACCATAAACGTAGAAACCTTAACAAACATACATATTAAAGAACAAAGTTGTATGATGCACAACACCTCTAATGTTAGCTATCACTCATATTCTAAACTTAAAAATATTAAGTTAGGCCTAGTCTGTTATTTTTTATTTACCTAGATGTAAATGAATAACAACCTTGAGTATTGGATTTTTAAAGAAGGTATATGAAGGCCTAAAATTTATCTTAGTGGTGGAAAGGCATTTGATGCACTTATGTGTCGCTAACTGACAGCTATTGATCCGAAAAATCATAAAACTGGCAAATTCAGTAAATGGAAAGCCTAAGTTAGAACTATTTTAATTTTATTAGTACATTTGTTTGTTGTTTATGCTTTTGTACATTTATTAACACCTTACATCATATATGACACTTGAATTATTATTTTATTTAATAATTAAAGCCTGTGTAATATGTATACTTTTAATTTTTAGATTATATGATGTTAGAGTATTAATTTAGCTGTATAGTTAACGTAAGATTACGTAAAATAGGCTAAGGAGGCATTTTAGTACTTAAATAAATTATAATTATTTTCAGTTAGATAGATAATGTTATCTAAATTCATTTCATTGGAAAGCTGATGGAGTATAATGAAAGAAGGAAATAGCTGGGAAATGCTGGTTTAATAAAGAAAGAAATAGATAAGATTATCCTAAAATTTAAAGACTTAATAACTGAGACAGAAACATTAACAAAACCGTCAAAGAAGATTCAAGAAATTAATGAATTATTTGTAATTTTTTAAAGTGAAAAGGTGATGATTTTTTAGTTCTTTCACTTGTAATTTTGTGACTTATGACTCACTCAGTAACTAATCATGCAAACAATACAATATCAATTATATTTAGAAGGCTCCCTCAAATGAAGCAATACATTTATTGCCTTACATGATCTGATACCATGATATCTAAGTCTGTTGCCTAGACTGGGAATTAAATATGGCACATGGACTAGTAAAGTCCTATATTTGTAACAGTAAGTATCTAAAGTTATTTGCCCCCCCCCCCCTCCAGTGGCAGAGCGGTATGTATTCGCACTTACAACACTAGAAACCGGGTTTCGATACTATTAAGCTACAATATTAAAAAAAAAATAAGTGGCATAGTTTGGTCAAGATAACATAAATTTGAAATAATCCAAGGATCTTCGGTGAAGTGTAAGTATTTTTGTATTTGGCTTGGTTGCTGTTATCAACCTACAAAAGCGATTGATAGTCTGAATTGGTGCATTATATTATGTCGTTTTTATTAGATTGAAACTTCTTTTTTATTTTATTAATTTGTTTCTAGAATATATTGTACAGTTGTGTTGCTTTATTATGCTATGAGGGAACACACTTATTTTCTTAAGATTACGTGATAATAAATTGTTAATGTACGTGTATAGTAAATATGAATTTATATATAAAACGGACTGAGTTTCTTTAATACTTAAAAAATTATAATTATCTTCACCATTATATGAGCTATTTATCTCCTGTGAGGGGGAATTTTTAGCTGTGAATGTTGGTGTGTTTGTGTTACATGGTTTTATTACTGTTGATCTGGCATAATATTTTATTTTATTCTTTAATAGTGTCCAAAAGAAAAAGTCTGCTACAGAAAGCCAATGTTTAAAGAGATCAAGAAAAAATTTAGGAAAGGAAGAACAAACTACGATGGAATTTGTGATAAGCCAAAAAAACATGTGAAGTGGCAACAGTCAAAGTCGGAACTCTCATTCGACTGTCAGAATTCGAAGAAAACACAGCAAGTATTTGCAAATTTTAACCAACAGTTAGAACTTGAAAGAGTATGTAAAAGTCTTAATTATGATAGAGAAGGACATTATGGTCCTATAAATCTAGTGTATACGACAATAGTGAATACTATTAAAAAAATATATTCATGTCTGTAATATCATGTTGATTAAATTGCAATGTGGAAAATATATATCTACATTAATTAAAAAAAAACACATGCCTTGGCTACTTTAGTACTGTAGTTTCGAATAATGTGCATTGTCTACAGCTGAGCCATGTCATTGATAGGATGTTTTCACTCAGTAGAGCATTTATTTAGGTCCTGAACTTATTGAATACATTTTATCTTTCAGAAAATAAGTTGTAATGGGTATTCAGTTCTATAGACTAATTGAGTATTTAGTGGAAAAATACTTATTTGAATTTTCAAATACTAATTGTAAGTTTTCTGAAGTATGTATTTAAAATGTTAAATAAAATTTGCCAGATTAAGTTGTCTCTTTTGGTCTAGGATGAATTTAGGAAAAAACTGCATACTGTAGAAGACTTGTACGTAACCTTAAAACAGAGTCATTTAATAACCCTTGCTACTGTGACTCGACTCCGGCGAACGGTAAAGAACCTAAAGACACAGATGAAAACTTTCACAGACTTGGTTACTATCGAACAGTGTGAAGAACTTTCAGCTTCGAAAAGGCGTCATTATAGTTCTTGTCGTTCAGTTATAAACAAATCACTTTCCCCAAACAAGAATGATCTAGAAGAGCAGTTGAAAGAACTGAAGGACGAAAAACAAGAAATCCAAGAGCACCTAGAGAAGTTGATATTGGAGAAGGAGAAGTTGGAAAGGTGTGTTATAGTTTCCTGCAGGTAGTATCTTCAAATGATGATCAGTAAAATATTGAAAATAGCAGAAATATCCTTTCTCGATAGCATGTTTAGTTGAAAGGTTAGAGTAAAACGACCTTTAAACTCCAGATAATTATAAAAGAACTTATTGTTTGAACCAACCTTTCGTCTTTGGGGCTTCATCAGGGCTAGTATGTACAACTGATTCTTTTATAATTATCTAGAGTTTAAAGATCGTTTTTCTCTAACCTTTTAAAAACAATTTGTGTAAATCTCTCCAGTTTTCACTACAAATTTTAAAGACGAGAAAACATTATTAGTTGAAATTTGAAACTTTATAACTAACTGATAATATATTGAAATGGCTGGATATTAGGTTTCTTTACGGTTCAATTCAATAATAACTTAGACAATCCCATTATTTTATACTAAAAATATCCTGTAGGTAGAAAAGTATCTATAGTCATGCTGAAAACTGTAATTCCCCTGCTATAATCGCCTATTTCTAAATAATTCATATTGCAAATTGCTGTAGCAACATGTTCCGAAATATATAACAATGAAGCCATAAACTGCTAAATAGTTTATATAATTGAGTGTAATGACAAGATCTTAATTATTTATTTACAAGGTAGTCTAAAAGTTGGTTATTCTACACTTCAGGCTTATTGGTTTAACAGCAAAGCCGTATTGGGCTATCTACTGTATCCATCGCGGAGAACGGATTTTAGCATTATAAGTCCGTAAGCTTACCACTGGTCCACCGGGTGACACGCTTAAAACCCCTCCGAGTGGAAAACATTTGCTTTGAGCACAAAAACTTGTTGGTCCTTTGTCAGTCTGTGTGCATGCTTATCCACTATTCATATGTCCTCGTACATTAATATGAAGCAGATCAAGATTAGAAATAATTAGTACCGTATTTTCCGTAATATAAAACGCACCGGTGTAGAAGACGCACCCTTATTTTGGGGGAAAGAAAGCTACAATCGCATTTGGAAGTTTTTATTGAACAAAAATTCAATTTGATACTTTAAAAATTAGTATATATTGTTCTAAACACAAAATAGCTCAAAACATCAAAATCAGAAAATACCGTAAATAAAAAAAAAGTTTACTGTTATTTAGTTTGGTTCAAAACCTACAAAATATTCATTGCTTTCACTGTAATTTTTTTTATTA
>NW_013665996.1:509261-510753 GCF_000517525.1 Limulus polyphemus | reverse complement strand
CCAACTATCTTTTTAAGCCACCTTGTATATTTTTAGTGCGTGATCGACTTAATTGTTTGAGCTACATGATGACAAGAATATTATTAATGATATTGAAAGTAAATATCCAATAGTAAAAAAACAATACTCCTGATTTTATTTTGTAAAGGAACTTTGTAGATGTAATACTGGATCACAGCTTAACTGTATTATTCGTGAAACGTGTAGCTTGACTCTGAAAGCTTTAAAAGAAATGTAAGACTATTCGTGCTGTTTTACTATCAAATATTTTACTAAGCTTTTCCAAATGATTTAACTCAACTACAGAAAAGTCTAGATAGAATAATCTCCGATGGCTCAGCTATAAGCTTGAGAGCTTATAACCGTAAAATTTGGGGTTCAGTACCCATGGTGGGCAAAGCGCAGATAGCTTATTATGTTGCTTGGTACTTAACTTAAACACAAACAAATCAAAGGAACTAGACGAGGATTCAGTTTAATTTAAATGATAATAAAAAATAGGTAAAACCAGTGTGAGACTGTACACAAGATGTAAATTTTTGCCCAGACGAATATATGGAACGTCTGGTCAAAATCTACAGCGCCAACTGAACTCTCTGCGTTCTACCCTACTGGAGTTAGAAAAGTTTTCCACCAATGATGGTTGTCGTATCCAACTAGAACAGATATGGGATATCTTAGATTCACACACGGATCTTAGCAACATGGCTGTTATAATTGAGGTAAGACAAATATATGTTGATAATCATTATTAATAATGATATATATAATGTTATGTATTAGAATTTCAAATAGCATGAAATTGAGTTAACTGATAAATTTAAATTTAATAGTTTAATTGTACTTTGGATTTAGCAGTTAAGTAAAAGCCGATATATAGTCAGTTTATGATATTTGCCAACAAGATTGATACACAGTTTTCTTTTTTTTTTAACACAAATACATTTTAATATACACAAAAACAATACAACTTACTATAATAGTTATTACAAACAGTGATATATAAACAAAAGTTTCCCAAACTTACAAGCAATATAAAGTATTCTTTCTAGTCTGGAACTTCCTTGATATCTTATCGAGGGTTCACGATGAGCGAGTTAATTACGAGTTGATGTAAGTACGATTTGCTTAACGAGAAACTAGCTAGTTTTGTTCTTCGTTATTATTCACCAGCCACACACGCCGATTATAGTTTCTTTTACCACTGTAGTTATATAATATTTTCGTAAAGGTGCAAATGTCCAATATGAATCCACTGAAGTTAAATGATTTATAATATTTTAACTTTGTAAATGTTCCTGGTCAAATATCTAAAGATTTCCGATTGATAAGCGTTATAACAATCATAGTTATAGCTTCCGAACTTTATAGCACACTTGACTATAGCAAACTAATAATATATATACTCTTCTTTGGCGCGTCGTGTTGGTTATATTTATAAGCGTGTGGAGGCTTTCCAGAAAATTCAGATTATGTAACAATACAAAGCTAC
>NW_013665996.1:478062-509217 GCF_000517525.1 Limulus polyphemus | reverse complement strand
ATATTTAACAGTATAAGCTGTGTATGTTTCTAAATATAAATTTAATCTAAACAAACGTCGATATTAAAATAAATATATAATAACAAATTCGTTACAATATTATAAGTGACGTTTAAACATATTGGTACTTTATTGAAATATGAATGAAGATTTTGTGATAAAATATTAGACGTTTTTGTTCTGTGTAATCTTTCAATGTAAAACCAGGTTGATTGAACCATAGTAGATGGAATGTATAAAAGCTGGATATTTATTCGAAATGGTGTAACTTCGTCACTACATAGGCTATAGATCCACACAGTATTCCCGTTGCTTTGATTCTCTTATTCCATTGAACAGGTTATATGTGTGTATCTTTAAAGGGATGGGCGCAAAGCTGAGAATGGTATTGTTCTTTAAGACATCATAGAAAATGTTTTGAGAAGCTTCTTTGCGCTTAGTTTCTTGTGTTCTTTTGGGGTCATTATAGGTAAGCGTCAAGTGCTAAATAAAATGGGAGGGATATGATCATTAAAACATTCTCATTTACTCAGTCGTTTCGGTAGGGATATGTATTAATATATTAATCAAGCAATATCACGCTCGTATGTTAATAAACACTTATGAACTTGTGATTAAAGAAAACCGAAAGTCGAGTGAACCGGTTCAAGTCCCGTTTGGAAGCAGAACGTGCTAAACATACGTTTGATCTAGAAGCTCTTAAAAACGAATTGAATGAAACAGAACAACAGAACGGTAAGGTAGTGGTTAATATTCAACATTAATTCTTTAAACTAATAAATCTTTATTATTAAGTTCATTTGTAACATGTTTGGTCTTGAAATTAATCCCAAATACACAAAAGTCTTGATTTTAAATTTGAAGATTCTATGTTACACACATACCTTGCAAACAACACATCTTTGGCGAGTTGTTGTATTTCATTAATTAAAGTATAGCATGTCTAAATTACGAAAGTTATTTTTATGAATCAAAGTGAAACATCCTACATCATCTTTGTTTGAAAAGAAAGTAAAAAGATACGTAGACTGTTATGCATTAAAAGTACGGAGATCAGTAATTAATGGATGGCTGTTGGTCAAATGAGAAAAAACGTTGTTGGAAATCAAAAACTAGACCTGTTAGTATTTCAGTATCAGTTTAGTTAAAAATAAACAGACACTTGTTAAATTAATTATGTATTTTTGAAGATAACTAATTTCTCCAACATTACTTCAAGTCTAGCAAGTCTTTTCTTTATTAGATTATATATTTGAAAAGGGTTGTGTGATCTTTACAACATCAAACAATCTAAATTATCAGTTATTTGTGATTCTTTATACATCTTTATAGAGCCTCTAAGCCATATCTGTGTTCTACATAAGTTGTTATTAGAATGAAGATTAATAGTGTTTTACCTAAATCACTTTTCACTCAGTATTTTATATGTATAAAATTTGTTTCCTGTATACGTTTTTTCTATTGCATTTTAAACATATATAAAGAAATTTTACAAACCCAAGTCCGGATAAAAAACGATCAACTGGCTCAACTTGGTGAATATATTCATCATGAACGTGAAGTGTCACAGGAACGACTATCTGGTTTCCAGGACAAACTATGTATGTATTTAGCTCTACATGATAAAGATTATACATCTTTTGAATTTAATATTCGATTTTAGTTTGATATAATTTTAAGATCGTATTAGCAATGTTATTTGTAAGCTTGAATTATTCAAAATAATCATGGTTATTAGAATTATATACAAAATAGTTATGGAATTCAAGTGGCCAGGAATGAATCTTCTGGTAGTTTGATTGTTTTTCTTGTGGCTGTAAGACTAAATCTTTTTAAGCTATGAGGTCTAACTGTTAGAATTGTTTTGTTTTATTGTTGTTAAACGCAAAGTTACACAATGGGCATCATCACGTGTATCAAAATATGGATTTACCGCTGAGCCACTGGGGAACATTATTATAAATAGGTGTCCAATTGGCGCTATGGTAATGGATAAGTCCATTGGTAGTTGCAGAGATTCTGGCAAATCAAGGAACCCCCTCAGTTGGTCTTTTTTAGGGTTCTGATAAATTAACAGTAATAACGGAACAGATTTCAAAGTTTAACATCAGGCAACATAGTGGCAATATTTTCCCTAATAATAGTATTTAATTAACATTAATCTCTTACTTGACAAACTCCTTGCCATTTTAAATCATTGAAAACAATTCAAAGTAAACATTATCTTAACTTTAACTTATTTTTGTAATGAAGCGTTTTACATATGATATCTTAGCTAATATTCCCATTCCTGTATCCAGGGTTTGAACTTGTTTTCCAGATACAGACAACCTGAGTTGGTCTATCCATTATATTATATTTAAGTAATAAAATATATTTCATATACCAACTAATAAGACAAATCTTATTTCTTTTAAACTGTTTTTCACTTGACTGTTGTTAAGATTTTCATGGAAGAGTACTTTAATTTGATTTTTTTATATATAATGAAGCAGAAACACAGTTTTTTTAAATATCTTATCAATTTAGTTTAAATCTATACCACCATGTCAATACATTGTCTACTTGTATGTTTTCTCCTACATCGATACAAAGAGGAGCTACTTTAGTTACTAACCCCAAGAGGCTTTACTATTTTTTTGCCACCACTGGGGCTCATGGGTTTGAAATTCAAGGTGGGTCTCATCGACATTAGAAGTTCGAATTCCTCCATTCACATACACACACCTGAAATGCTTGATTTGAATTATTCCTTTTCATCTCCAGACATTCACACATGACATGATTTTTAACCCTAGATGGATGAATCTTAAAGCACGTGTCTTTTTACACACACACACACACACAGAT
Organism: Limulus polyphemus; assembly: GCF_000517525.1. Classification (NCBI taxonomy): domain Eukaryota; kingdom Metazoa; phylum Arthropoda; class Merostomata; order Xiphosura; family Limulidae; genus Limulus; species Limulus polyphemus. The sequence goes on along the minus strand of NW_013665996.1, from coordinate 506,367 downwards.
ATATATATATATATTATTTTAATCAGAGCGAGATCACAGGTTGATCTTAATAACTCAAGCGCAAAAGAGCATCTACATTTCGGTGGCCACGTGCTTGTATATAACATACTTTAAAATTCAAATTACTGTTTACATTCTTCGCTCTGTACAACCAGACTAAAAGGTTATGGTCCGTTTCCACGATAAATATTTCTAAGAGAAAGGTTTTTAATATGTCAGGTCACCACGCGATTGGCAAGTGTTTTGTTTTTTCTTTTTCAGTGATAATTAAAGCTTTCTCGCATGCTTATACTTTTTGATTAAATACGCTACTGAGTGTTTCACGTCATCCTCACCCAGATGATTCATCACTACCTCTATTGGGTAGTGTATTAGTTTGCACAGTGGTGGCTAACTTATCAATATGTAAAATTGTTTTTTACATTGTGCCTAAAAGCCCTCTCATTGGCCTCATCCCACACAACGTATTTTGATCCTAATTTACAGTTTCATGCTGTGAGCGGGGATGCTATTTCCATAAACCCTGGAAGAAACTTTCTGTGATACCCTAACATCCCTAACAGCTTTCTTTGTTGTAGGTTTCTCCCAATATCTAATAGCTTTTACCTTTTCCTCTATAAGATCAATCAATCCTTTACTCACCATGTTACATAGATACTCTTTGTAGTCTACACGAAGCTCGCGTTTACCTTAGATGTTCATCGAAACTATTAATGTGTATTCCAGTGTCATCTATGTAAGCTGTGACTTTAGCTAGTGGTACAGCATTTTGAATCCCTCCTGCGTGGTGCTAAACCAAATGAAACCTAATATATCGTCTGTGAGTTGATTATTTTTTACTAATTCTTCTCTTACCAGAGTTTCCCAACTACTAATATTCATTAATGCATTTATGGCTTGCACATTTATCACCGCTTCTTCTAAATATATATATTTGAAATTTTCTCTCTGTCTTCAATACGACATATTACATTCTCCCTTCTTTCTACAGTTTCGTGCCCGGCATGGCCCGGTGGTTAGGGCGCAATCTGAAGGTCGCGGTTCGAATCTCCGTCACACCAAACATGCTCGCCCTTTCAGCCGTGGGGTGTTATAATGTGACGGTCAATCCCACTATTCGTTGGTAAAAGAGTAGCCCAAGAGTTGGCGGTGGGTGACGACGACTAGCTCCCTTCCCTCTAGTCTTACACTGCTAAATTAGGGACGGCTAGTGCAGATAGTCCTCGTGTAGCTTTGCACGAAATTCAAACCAAACCTTTCTACAGTTTTTGTATTCTGTCTACTCAATTTAGCAATATGCCCAACTCGGTCATATATAAAACAGTGGTTTGTAATTTCTCTCCAAATTTACAAAATCACTCGTTAGAAAGATTTCCTTTACGATTCTCGGGGATTGATGATCCAGTATTATTTGGTTGTGGTAAGTAGTTCTGCTGGCTTGATTTTTACGTACTTTCAGCCAACTATATTCCCTTGTCACTACGTATTCATCCGCTAACGTCACTGTCTCACGTATATTTGTTAGCTTCCTATCTTTGAACCATATTACTAACTGTGTTTGTAATTGTTTTAAAATTTGCTCTTGCAACATCAAATCTACAATCTTGTGAGCGTCTCCAGTACAGTTAGATCCTTCAATCTATTTAACTAACAACTCATGCAGCTTTGTTCCATATTCGTTAAATTTATTATTTTCCGTTCTTATCTAACCCTTTTAACTTCCTCTGATAAGTCTCTGGACTTAACTACGACTCTAAAATATCTGCATTCCCAATCTTATTGTATGCTACTAATGCCTCTCCAGGTGATCCAGGAATCTTCATTCCTAATCTTATTGTATGCTGTTAATACTTTTCCAGGTGATGCAGGAATTAGTTTCCTCACCATATCCTATGGCTGCCATTCCTCTGCTCTCGGTGTTTTTTTGTTTTTTTTGTTAAAAAACAGAAAAATACATATTTATCATTTTTTGGAAAATTTAGAGAATTGCACATTGATGCTTCTTTCATACATACGAGCCATATCACCAGAATTACCCTATCTTCCACTCATCATTGACTCGAATTCTCCCTGCTTATACCTATCTTTTACCTCTAGTTCTAAACGTTTTTTCTAGCCTTCTACTTCCAAGCATTTCATTTCTAATTGTATCTTAGCAAGTTATAAGTTCTAAATCATTACCATAACCTTCGGGAACACTACTCGCAGTTCCCATATTTTTACTAAGCTTAAGATTAGAAAAATCATCTTTTGCGAATCCAGGCTCAATTAAAACTTCACTTGTTTAATCTTTTTCCAGCTGCTACTAAATTTTATACCCAGTCTCTACATTTATTTGCCAACTGGTTTTTTGTCAGTGATTTCCAATTCTCACCAATGCATTGATTCTTTCCTCTTGAAGTATGAACCACGCAATTTATAACCGCTAAAGATTAACTGAACCACTGTCAAAACTGAAACAGCCATTATAAGAACAAAACGGAAAGTTACTTTCTTTCCCTACTTCACTGCTCTATCTAATTTAATTTCCTCCTCGGTTTTTGTGGATGTAGTTCCATCTTAAAACTCTTCCTTCGTTGTTTGGTTTCGATTCTTAATGAATTGATGAATCCCACTTCTTACACCACTTTCTTACAATTGTTCTATATTTGCACTTTGCTTCTCCTTTTTATGTCCATCAACTTTATTTAGGTTGTACTTATTCCTGTGAAAGATTGATTCATACCAATGTAAGCAAACGCATTTCTGTTTGTTACTGGTATTCAATTACACATGAATTTAGAAATAGGTTTTGTTTCTTACTGGCAGGCCCCCCAGTGGCACAGCGGTATGTCTGCGGACTTACAACAATAGAATCCGGGTTTGATACCCGTGGTGGGTAGAGCATAGATAGATAGTTTTGTGCTTAATTACAAACAAACAAAATACTTAATGGCAGTATATTACTTTCTTCCTTCGCCTCTCTCGGTTTATTCATTCTCTCTCACATATCCCAGTTTTCTTTCTTTTGTTGAGCTCCAGTAATTTATATTTCTAATCAAACCCACGTCGAATCGACCTCTTTCTTTCTCGCCTCGCAACTGATCCCTATATATTGGATTATAATGTTTCATAACCATAGGGTTCTTGTAATTTTTATACCAGCTGTGTGTTTGTGTTTTGTTATAGTAAAGCCACTTTGGGCTATCTGTTGTGTCCACCGAGGGGAATCAAACCCCTGATTATAACATTGCAAATCCAAAGACTTACTGCTGTCCCACTGGAGGATTATGCCAGTTGAGCTTAGAAAGGTGGCCGCCCTATCCGCTTACTCTAATAATTTTGTAATGACTTAGAGTACTGTAATCCTTTAATTCCTTAAAAACTGACCAAAGGCCGGCCGCTTTCTCGTCTCTCTCAATTTCAACTGATGTTTCTGACACGTAACTTTATAACAATCACATAATGCTTAGCTGATTTTTTATTACTATTTATGTCAGAATTTTTCGATAAATGATAAATTTGTCCAGTTTGATATTCTTTATGACATATTGTTTAATTCATTGAATCATAAATCCTGAATTCACTCGTAAGAACTATGTAACGTCTTATGACGAAATTAAAACATATGCTACCAGTTTCTTACGAACTCTGTATACTTAGAAATAAATGTAAAATGTTTGAAAATGACATAAAAATGCGTTTCATCCACTAAACCATTTGATTTTAATATGACAACATTAGTAAAAATTGTTAATTTAAAAAGGAGGAATATGGATCGTCAAAAAAGTACAGAAACAAGTTGAATCAAAATGCAAAGATTATAATTTCGAGCTAACAACTAGGGACTCTAAATGAGTAAACAAAGAAGGCTGGTAATAGTGTCTACATTATTTTCTCAAGCTACAAATCTCTATTTTGACTCCACTAAAATTGATAAGTACTGTAGACATGGAATCAAAGTCCTGTGCGATCCCACACAACAGTAGATATCACGTGTAATAATTTTATAGGTGATTCATATTAGGGATTTGTAGGTTGAGCTGTCAGCAGTAGATTTCCAGCCTTGTTGGCTTATTTCTTTTACGATCTCTGTTTATAGAATTTAAATTCTCAATTTTTAATCATCTTATATGTTGGCTTTTTTAATTCACAATGGGCAAATATATGCCTAGAGTAAGACACGTATAAAATTTTACCAGTAGAAAAACAGCCTTTTCAAATAAAACAAATACATCTAAAACATCGCTTTAAATAAGCTTCGTGTCTTTTAAAGTAATTATTTACTAACCCAGGTAAGTGGCTTTGTGTCTGAGGTTTCGGGTAAAAACACGTTAAACATGCGTCGAGTACAAAAGCAGCCATTCAGAACACCATCCATCTGTTATGTATTTATAACCACTTAAATCAACTTTCAATGAAAAATAATCAACTTTTAATTAGGTCATGGAAATTCGCAGCACTTCATATAGAATATTTGTCTTAGTTTTGGCGCAAAATACCCAGTCGATTTTGCTGTAAGCTTGTGAAACAATAATATTAATAATAATATGAACAAATAGGCCAATTTTGTTTACAATCGTGAAATCACGTATTTTGCTTATTATCAATGTTTGATGATGTATAACTATTGAAAAGGAAGGTTTTGGGTGTTGTTTCAAAATAAGTCTGCTTTTTACGTGGTTTTTGCCCGAATGTTCTATTAGAGTTTTGAGCAAGATCAAATTACTGTGCGAGACCTATATGTCATTACACAGTACAAATATTTTTTGTAATGTAAAACACACTTTAAACTGTCTCTATAACCTTTTTATTCTATTAACTTCAGTGAAAAAAAAAATTTTTCTTGGTGTCTGTTTTTATACAACACAAAAAGTAAAATGAGTATTTTAGTTATGTCACGGTGATTTTATATGTATAAAAAACCCATGTTATTATTATTTCAGCTGAAATGACGAATGAAATTCAAAAAAAAGATGATATTGTTTCTAGATTATGGAACGGTTACCTGGAAATAAAAGAAGCCAAGCAGTCCTCGGAGGTATGTAAGAAATAAAAATAAAGAACTGTCATATATAAATAAACCAAAGCACAATACTAGTTACTACTACCAATCATCTCATACACATATATGCCTAAAAGAAAACAAACCTTTAAGCCAAGAAAAAAATATGTAGATAAAAAAACAACCTGTTCAGTTCATAGTTGTCATTGGTAATAGAAGCATGGATCGAACGAACCCTATATAAGGTACATCACGCCAATGGCATTATCGAAAGGCCTAACAACAGCTGCCAGAATCTGTTCTTATAACGCAAACACCATGAGCAACAGTCATTCATAATAATAAGTAGCTTAATTGGAAGAAAAATATAATGAGTATAAGTACGTGTAGACAAGCCATTGTTTAAAATAACTACTACTCACTGGACTAAAGACGCAAAAATTAGTGAATTAATAAAGATAATAATAATGTCCAATAAATGTTTCCAAACTTCTTGTTTGTCCAAGTTTCAGATATTTTGTCTACTATAATTACTTATATAGTTATCAGATTTGTAAATCTCATAAATACCATATGGATCTTTCAGAAATTCTTTATAACTTGTGTATGTTTTGTTGTTCTTTTTTTTTAGAGAAAATACATTGGCCTACTTCGACAACATGACGCTACCGTGGCGACCATATTGGATGAAGTCAACAATATAAATGCTGATTACCACCGATTGGTTCAAGACAAGCTATTGACAGGTTCATTACTAATCTCAATATATTTTCATGGTTTTATATATTTTATTCTGCAAGTGCTCTGTTGCTTCAAAACTCTCGTTTTACTTTTTAGTTATTTAGAAAATGTTTAATTTTTCCCAAAAATTACTTATCAAACTGCCCCCTTATAAAAAATCTGATAAAATCCATTTATAGTTTTCTAAAAAAGTAACAAATCCCTTAATATCACTAAACACTTTTATATTTCATCGAGATGCTGTTTTCTCAGCGATTTGTCTATTAACCTCGGGGTAGAGTTCTTTATTTAAAGCAAAAATTCGAATTAATTTATAAGTTAATATATATACACATATTTGAACAACGAATACCCTACCCTATCAATACTTGGCGTTTCTCCTCTTATCAAGTATAGTAGATTCCTTGTGTAAAGTTAATAGAATATTTTCATGGTTATTAACATGTACATTTATTTCACTTTTCAAGTCTTTTTACGTATATATAACGAATATATTTGTAACATTACTGACAATTATTGAAATAGTTCAATTAAATTAATCAATAGGTATTTCTAAAAATAGATTATACATAAAGTATACGTCATTTTGTTAAACTTGAATTTTTCGTAAAGATTAATAAGTTTTATTTCAATACCTTTAAATATTTAGATTAAATTAACAATCTTCTCTTTTTTTTATGAGGGGGGTTTAGGAAACACAGATGTAGACTTTTGTAGAATGTTGGAAGTCCTTCAAGAAAAGATTCGACTACAGTCTCAGACGAACTGTTTGACACTAGAGGTAATTACCGACATATCTAGATGTAAAACTTTTTATACAAAGCCGTTGAAGAGAAACATCAAAATTACAAAGTCAAACCAGGATGTATTCTACCATCTGTAGAGCGTGTAAAGTGAGATGGCCTGTGATGGAAATAAATGTATTCTTGGCCTTCATTTTAAATTTGTTTTAAAAAATTATTGTCAAAAATAAAGTATTTCGTTTAATGTAACAGCTAATGAAAACTATCTCTGAATGCACCAAAAAGAGCCAAGTAATGTATTCCTTTTCCTGGGCCATCTGTATTGGGTGGTACGAACTTACTCACACAGATACAAGAAAGAAAATGGTCTCTTTCAGTAGCCATTAGAACCTACCAGACATAACACTGTTTATCGTAGTGACTAGTGAAATGGTCTCTTTCAGTAGCCATTAGAACCTACCAGACATAACACTGTTTATCGTAGTGACTAGTAAATCAAGGGCAGGGGTTCCGATTTTCGTTGTTGTTGTTTTGTCAAAATTCGGTTCAGTAATTTTCAAGAACCTAATAGAATTTTTTAATAAAAAAACTGGGCAAAATCGAGATAATTTTTTTATTTATAATCAAAATAGAATAAATATTCGTGTTTTATTCAGAAAAAAAATTAAAAATGCATAAACACAAATAAAGTACAGCTGACTACTCTCTCAGTCTGAAAAAAAAACGTTACAATTTGAATACAAAAACTGTAATTTTGCCAACAGTTTGCTTTGCCTTTAGTTAAAAAAAACATTCTTAAACCCCAACCAAGAGTTCGAGATGACTACTGTTTTAGTCACACAAAAAGTTAAGTACAATTAATTAAAAGCCATCAGAAAGAGAAAAATTTCATTTTGTCACCAATTTGTGTTGCCTTTCGGTTGGTTAATAAAACAACAAGCATAAAAAAACAATTTACTACAGCAATTTGGGCCCCTCAATGGCACTACGATATGTCTGCTGACTTACAACGCTAGGAACCAGGTTTCGATACCGTGGTGGCCAGAGCACAGATAGCCCATTGTGTAGCTTTATACTTAATTACAAACGAAACAAAAACAATAACTTGGTTACAGATGTCCATTAACATATATAATTATTTACTGTTTAAGTGTATTAGCGGACATTTTACTGAAGGAATGCCCTGCTGCTGCACTTCTAGCCGGAATGCAGAGTAGAATTAATGCTGCTGTTGACATAGGTGGCTATCTGTCTGCAGTATCCTTTCAGAATTTCACTGTTGTGAGTTCTCGGTTGTCAGGAGATGGTTGTGCTTTGTGTTGACTGAATACTGAGTACTGTTCAGTTCTAACATCTTGCACAAGGAAAAACGTTTCGTTGTAGTTGTCAAACTCACGACTCTGAGCTGATTTGAGATAAGAATCCAGCACCCTTGCTTACATCCATAGTTTCTTTACAGTAGTAGACACACTCCTTTCTATTGTTCCTTTCATTCAGGGCTACACAGAATCCATTAATATATTGTCTCGCCTAAACAGCGTCTTTAGGTAACAGCATTCCTAAAATTACACAGCACTTTTCTGTTGACGCAACCTCTGTCCTGTGTTCCAAACTTGTAATGTGGTACATTTTGTGTTAAATCTGTCTCCAGCTCTTTTTACACAGTTTAAACCAATTCAGGCTTTTCTTCCGGAAACACAAACTTGGAATAGACTCTCTGTTGCCGTTGGTGAGAGGGAATGATTTATCTAATGTCAGCCATCTTTCTGTTCAGGGCATCCTCTCTCTTCAAGAGAGCCAATCCATATGCATATAAGAACACGCAGACTCTCAAAGAAACTGAACCATCTACTAGGAACAACAGCTGAGGTTTCATTACATTTTCAGTTCTAAGTCTAGTACACTCTACATTGTACATATTTTCTAACCTGTAGCCATATTCAAACAAGACACCAGATTTGATAACCAATTTTCTAGCAACTGATATTGCACAGCAGCTAAGATCAATACCAAAAGAAGCATGAATTAAATGTGCCATATGTTTGACATGCAGGAATTTACTGACACCTTCACCAACACGTATACCATTCACCATCACTTGCGTGTACTATGCAGAATAAGATACAATGGCAATAACATCAGAACACTTCTCATATTACTGTAATGCTTTTCAAGCACCAAAGCAATGTTTGAGACAGCAACATTACTAATGTATTTCATGATCCTATTTTAAAGTGTTGTAATGGGCTTTCCAAGTACATATAAGGACTCATTAACAATCATACATACCTTTTATATCTTTTACTTGCTCTTTGATTTCTGTTTCTAGTTTCCGAATGATTTCAGACCAGTAATTTTCTTGCAAAGTAGCATACTTTGGTATTGTTTTAGTTGCTGGATAAATTTCTTCATAAACTCACCTAAAGGTCAATCAGCCACATGAAAACTCGAAGAAGCTTTGGCAAGTGCTTCAACAAATGAATGAATTGCACTCTGATCTTCTGCCTAATTATCCATCTGCCTGACCTGCATTTCCATTAAAGTTGGCTGCGCTATTGTCATATGGTTTCTTTTATCTGTCAACTGATATTCTTAATATACAGTATCTGCATACAAAGCTGCTTCTTTAGACTCAATACCACTGTCTCCACAAAAAACCTTGAAATCATTGTATTTTTTTTACCCTGTCGACAGGTACTTTATGCTTTCTGCCTATTATTGAAGAATTGTATTTATTATTATTAAGGAAAATATTATTCAGAAGTCAAACAAAAATGTACTTTGTTAATTCCAACTAACTAATTACCTACTACTCTGAACCAATGTCTACATTTTTTTTTCTTTTTCTCTCAGTCTATCAAATGTACCTATACTTTTTCTCAGTCTCCTGCTGTTGTTTTATCTCTCTGTTTCAATCCTATTTTTATCATTTTGTAACGGAATTATTAACTGTTATACAGAACATACGGAAAACCAAAAGTAAACGTTTTCACTCCACATGCCGTTTTACAAAAATAAAAGATTGACAGTAGCATCTATACTGGGATTACATAACTGGGAAGAGAAACAAAAAAGTAAAGCTATACTGCTTTAATAACTGGAAAATCAAAATAAGAATCCATATTATTTAACAGGCAAGTAAATTTACCTTTGTCGAATCCAGCTCTTTACTGTTGCGTTTGAGTCACAGGTGGGTGAATTGATTTATATACAGTCTTCTACCTATTCAGGGTGTTTTAGATTTTAACTCGAATTCAGAAAACGCATTCGTGAAGCAAGATCGGTGAAACTCGAGAAGTATTTAATAAAAGATAATTAAATACATTTACATATTTAATGAGTAATTATTTTCAAAGGATATAGCTCCATAGGAAATCAGTTTGGAGTTCAGCAACCGTGTTTATTTTCCACCGTGATGATTCAGCAAGAATACATTAGCCATTACTTGACAGTAAGTTAAAAACTTGTTCTACTGTGATTGTGACAATCACACTTTATTACTGAATAACATGTGGCCTTCATTCGTTTGGAACAAGCTAAATTTGCCTTATTCCTTTAGCTGTTTCTCAATGAGTAGCTAGAAACTCCTACTCGTGTAAAGCACATTATCACGTTTTCAGAGCACCAAGTGTTAGCAAAGAGTTAAGTCATCGAAATCATTCAAACTTGGCTTAGGCAATATTTTCTTTTGAAACTCATAAAAAGCTAATTTTTCTTTCCAATAAACTGAAAAAAAAAGACTGCAGATGACATAACATCACTATCCCACAGATATATGGTTAATTTAGGGACTTAATATTACAGCTGTGAGACATTGCAACCACTTCAATGCATCTTAGGTCAAATTCAAACACAACTTGAAAACATATAAAATAATAGAAATTGAGAGTGTGAGAGATATTACAAAATACTGTTATATATGTAGGCAAAAGTGCAAGATAATTTTGTATGAAGGAAAAACGACCATGAACTTCAGAACAAGATTATATATATTTCACTCAACGTTTCGCTGTTACAATTTTCTAAAGAGCCTCATACTACCTATACCTCTAGACTCACAGAGACTAACAGTCGGCCCGGCATGGCCCGGTGGTTAGGGCGCTCGACTCGCAATCTATGGGTCGTGGGTTCGAATCCCCGTCACACCAAATATACTCGCTCTTTCAGCCATGGGGGCGTTATAGTGTGACGGTCAATCCCACTATTCGTTGGTTAAAGAGTAGCCCAAGAGTTGGCGGTGGGTGTTTTTGATTAGCTGCCTTCCCTCTAGTCTATCACTGCTAACTTAGGGACGGCTAGCGCAGATAATCTCGTGTAGCTTAGTGCGAAATCCAAACCAAACTGAAGAAGTTTTAAAAACGAAAAGTTAAGTGAAATAAATGTAACCTTGTTCTGCAGTTTATGGTCCAGTCAGCTCTTCGTAGTATGACTTTACAACCAATACAAGTAACTGAAAATGATATGTCAACAGTTTGTTGTGTTTGTGGATAAATATAAGGAAATCTTTTCACCGAAGTATGAGCCAATGCCAGATTTCTTTTTTCTATTAACGCTAGTCTTGTTTCTATTACATGGTACCATCTTTCTCGTACAAAATTCTCATTGGTTTACCAAGGATAAAATATTGCCCATACAGTCTTAATAATGGTCATATCGATATCCTGTGTATGCCAAGTCATGGTAGTGAGTGAGCTATTGGGCTCTTTTTTAATTGTAAGTATCATTTAATTTCACCACATTTGTTGCGTGTTCGTCGTCACACTCTTGCTGGATTATCAATCCCTGCCTAGCTAGTCTTATTTCTGAGAGAATGACATGATGGATAAAACATTTGATTGTACCTGTTAGCATTTGTGGTGCCATCAATTTTGTGTAGATTGCCAACACCATTGGTTGAAATGTAGCCCACATTCTTATTGGGCGCCCAGCATACTTTACTGCAGATGTTATTTGTTGACTGTGATATTTATTCTTCTCTCTGACATCAAACAAACTATAGTTAACTATTGTTAAAGAATTAAAATTTAAATTCATCTCTGAACCAGCTTTATTCACCCCATTGTTCGAAACCTAATACTGTTTCAGCTTTTCAATTTGATCTCTCTTAAATAGTGGTTTGTGAGCAGCTACACCTCCATTTACTTCACTTTGTGCTAATCTGTATGTTATGAGGTATCCTGGAGATAACATTTACACGTTTACTTTCAGCCAGGTCATTAATAACACTTCTACTGGGTTGTTATGTATCACATAAAGACCATACTCTGAGTTATTTCACAATACTTTTGAATAGTTTGGGCTTTCTACCGCGACTGTTTCTATTATTAACAATACTAATTCCATGTACCATCTACATAATTTCCATACAGCTCCTACTAAAACATTAAATTTGCTTCAACTTATTGAATAAAGTAGACTTCACTAGCCAAAACTTTGATTTTCAGGCGTTTGTCATCACTTCATTACTAAAACATTAATCAGTGCGAACAGGTTTTGCTCCTGATGGAGTGATATTATAGATATAAACCTCCTTGTACCTGTCAGTAGTCATGATGTCATCACTTTTGTGTACATTTCCAACATTATTCATCACACTGCAGCTGGAAATAGAAAATAAAACTAAATGTGGCAGGAACTTTGTTTGAATGAAGAGAAAGCAACACGAAAGTTGCCTGCTCTTCCCAACAGGGGTATTCAAGAACAATCATTCCCCTTCAACCCCATGCATAGGAAAGTTTTTCCAATTGTGGTTATTTTTCATTTCATTTATTTTATTTCTTGCAATCATATTTGCGGGAAACTGTGAAAAAGATACGAAGATCTTGGCACTGAAGAATTTATTGTTCTTGGTGGTTTCATTCCAGATGAAGATGTAGTTCAACGACGTGGAGAGACACAGGCTATGACCAGAATAACCAGTTCCAGCGTGTATTACTTTTAAAATTAAAGGAGTAAAAGAACCATTTTTTGTTAAACTTATGACTAATTTTCGAAGAATAAACCATCGAAAGCTGAAGGCCCTTTTCGGTGGGGGGCTGGGACTTTTGGGTCTAGTGCCAAGGAGAATTTAATAGTAGAGGAAAACCGAAGTGCCCAGAGAAAACCCACTTTCACAGAACAGACGGCTGGGAATAGTATGTTTGCCTATACTTTTATAGGGATTGTGCTGGGTTGGTACAGCCTGAATGGGTTGATGACTGTCAGTCAGTGTTAGTTACTAAAATGTGACTGTACTATGTTGTCGTTCATTTTCGTACAACAGAGAGGGAGTAACCCCATATAATTTTCATTATATGTACACACACACACACACATATATATATACAGAGGTTGAGTGGTATATACCTTAAAATGATTTTAATACATCACTGCATCATTACAGTCCACGTCACGAAAGTCATGCTCTATATCACGACCATGTAGCTTGACAATAGCCCTGTAACATAGTTTCCATTGCAAGAAGCTTCATTATAAGGATATCAGGTACAAAACACACTCCCTACTGGCTTTTTATAATCCATCTAGTGTATGAAGATGATAATCTCTAAGTGCCCATTTCAACAGTTTAGTTACACAGAAATCCATAAGCACCGCATCTAGCAATTTGTCTAGTATGCCTTCATATGAAATAGTATGAATACCCATTTCATTTCTGAGCTGTTTGAGGTATGCAGTGGTTGAACTGCTTTTCCACTGACCTTTGTTTACGTGGATTCTACCTTGTTACAAAATGCCGCATTTTGCTTACCAAAGCATGGGTATGTATTTTTACAAATCTCTTTGTGTGTGGTTCTGGTATCCCAAATTGATCCACATTCCTTTGTTTTCCAATAACATTAAATACAAGCAATATCCTCACATTAGAAATTTTATATTCCCAATCTTAATATATATTTATGATCTAAATGTATGAATATATTGTGCTAGAAAGGGCTGTTACATACCCTTCTCAAAAACAATTAATTTCTGATGCCAGCAGCCTGCCTACCAAACGCAAAACAATATCAAAATGTATTTCTGATACGTTCCATTCCACCGCGACTTTATATCAGTTGTGGTTGCCATGCGACTCATCTGATTTGCATATTCAAAATCGTTAGTAAACTTAGTAAACGCTATGTATATATTTGGATTCATACCTATATACAACTAACATAAAATAAAGTGGAACAGTCAGAAAGGAAACAATTTTTAAAAGGATAAAATACACCAGAGAAAAAATATGTATCCTTAAATGATAAATAATTTTATAAACTTCTTATTCTCTTATTATTCACAATTTTTAATTATGTTTTGAATATAAAATAAACCAGGACTTTTATTATTACTATAATTCATATATATGTATATAACAGAGGAAAGATTTAATTTACGTGTAAATATAGTTATCTGCCCCCCAGTGACACAGCGGTTATGTCTGCGGACTTACAACGCTAGAAACCGGGTTTCGATACCCGTGGTGGGCACAGATAGCCCTTGTGTAGCTTTATGCATAATTAAAAACAAACGATATAGTTATCTACGTAAAATCGTTGTGTAAGCCGTGTGTGTCTGTGTTATAAGCTCAAAAATACACATTTATGAAGAGAATACTCATTTCCTTGTTGTGATGTAATCGAAGAATATAATAATTTATCCTAAATTTCAACGTAAATGTTTTGTCTGTGAGTTTTGTATATTTCAAACATAAGAAGAAAATTGATGAATACCAGGTACTGGTTAACAAATTCAAAAATGTAACAGGTCGTATGTTTCCTCTCTTTCAGTTGTATGTGTGTGTTCATATTGGTGAAGAAATTCACATTTGTTCGAATTTAACCGAATTTTAATTTATAACTTTCACGATTCTTTAAGTTGTAAATGGTACGATACTAATAATAGCAAAATACATGTAGGATAGAAATAAGGTTGGTAAATCAAAATATACTTGAAGTTATAACAACTAGTGTTTATGTTTTTGTAAGTAAGGTAGGTATACTTTATTCTTTTTCTAATGTTACTTTCATTGATATTGGTTAAATTGTTTAATATATGTAGTTTTATTCATTTTTATTACAATGCTTTTATTATAGAATTGTTTCGCATTGTTGACTTCGTATACAGATATACAAAATAACTTGTGAGATATTATTGGGTTTACGGCCAAGAATATCGTAAACAGCGAGGTTAGCCGACTGTGGAAACAATATATTATAATCTTTCTAAGTAAGGACGTAAGAAATTTCATTAGCTATAAGGTAAATCGGGGCTGGTTGGTGCAAGGGCAGGTAGGCATACGTGCAATATTCTTATTCGTAGCTGGATTGTTGAAGCTAGTATTTGGAGCTAGCTGAACCCACCACGTTAGTATGATTGCTCGTTTTGGTTGCGTGTGTGAAATATCGAATAAATTCCATTTCTAAATATAATACAATTTACCGTTTACTCTAATTAAATAATGACGTACTGCAGTTTCGCTTACACTACTGTATAGTACATAATACCATATGTCTTCCTAACCTTTTGTATTTGGGTAGAAAATGAGAAATATTTTCAAGATGGGGCTTGTTGACGACTGTCTTGCAGCAAATGAAAACTTTACGATTATGATCAGAATCCAGAATTATCAGCAATAATTACAACTCCTGAAGGCGTAAGGCCGCTGTGTAAAGCAGGATCACGAAAGCCAAAATCTACATCTAAAAGAAGACGCTGTTCAACTATTATTACAAATATACCTGTAAAGATTGCTTTAGAAGATCAAAACATGCAACAAGAAATGTAAAAAAAAGCAGTAAAAAAGAATATTTTGTGAAGAAGAAGCTGCAGAAGTTGAGACCTTTTGTGTGATATTCGCTGATTCGTATTGGAAGAGTAGGTCAGTGGAAACAGGGATTTAGCGCTGTTCTTGTCTGGTGTGGGCACACGAGGACTGCACAGATCTAGAACAACGAAATTTGTTTTATACCTGTCCTAATTGTGAATCATGTGAAGTATTTTTATAATGAGTATATTTAGACTAATTGTCGGTTACGTATCTGCATATATTTGTATCTTATGTAACCATTTGTTACTTTAAATTTTAAAATAGTAAATATTTTGTTAATATGAAAAGTACAATTTGATAATAAAGAATCAATAAAAACGACTAATGAAAAACGTTAACGCTTTCTAAATACTAAAGAATAAGTCTAGCGTGCATTGAAGAATCTGCGCCTACCAACCCCAATCACTGCTCCAAGCAACCCCGATATGGGGTTTGCTTGAAGCAGTTACAGGAACTGTAGAAAATAGTCACAGCTTACGTGAGAATGGCTTTGTAATTAAGCACAAGGCTAAGCAATGGGCTATCTGTGTTCTGCCCACCACGGGTATAGAAACCCGGATTCCAGTGTTGTAAGTCCGCAGACATACCGCTGTACCACTGGGGGGGGGGGCATATGGGAATAGGATGTAAAGATTCTACAAATTATTTACTACACTGAGGCCATAAGTATTTTAATGATCATTTCATATTAGCCATTTAAAATTGTAAATATGTAAAAGTGCGCCAACTAGTCCTGTTTCCCCTACTCATTACCGGGTTTATTTGTATTTTTGTTGTTCGCTTGCTCTGATTTGAAAACGCTGGATTTTATCTTCTCTTCTTATGTGATCTGCAGTGGTGAGCTGAATTAAAAAGCCAAGTGTCGTTCTGGATCTTGAAAAAAAATATGTTTGAAGTTATTTTTGTATGCAAATTTAGTCTGTACATTCGTACGAATATACTATGTGTTTAAATTGCAAGAGCGCGGATTAATCTCCGGTACATCTCTGTATTTTGAAACTAGCAAGCCTGGTTCGAATCCGTGCATTACCTCATAATATTCCCCGTGTTTTAAGCTGTGGGTGCGTTATAAAACTTTTAACGTGGATGGTAGGGTGCTTTTGACTAACTGTCTTTCTTCTGGCCAGTAGTTCAAAATTATGGATGGCGACAGTTGCCATAGTATCTTTACTATAAATACAATGGACTATCCTGGTTCGTGTCCACTGTACGAACTGAACTCCGAATTTTAGGTTTATGAGTTATCAAGCTTACCGCTAAGCCACTAGGAAGTACAACAGCTTGTATTTGGATATAATTTTATCTTTTGTAATGTTTATATCTATCTACCATGTTTTGTTTCCTTTCTGTTTATCGTAACCATGGTAAACGTTTTAAAATGTGTGGATGAAAATTCCATTTTTCTGATTTTCACAGAGGAACAGACTTCACATTGAACTTGAGATGTCTCGAAAAGAAAATCGTCGTTTGACGATGGAATTAAGTCACTCTAGGAGCTTCAGTGCTGTTAGCTTCCCAGTAAGTAGGGATATTAAATCCATCTCGTAATAGTGTTAGCATATCTTACACATAGGAATACGAACATCGTTTTAGTTAGAATATCGTGTACTTATTTTCAACTTTAAATATTTCCCAAACACCAAAGCTTACTAACAGCAAGAAATTCCTCGATATTGTTTTACTCGTAGTAAAATATTCCTAAATAATAGTTTATTGCACCAAACGTTTCCAATAAAAAGGAGTTTTTAACACTAAGAAATTCACTAGTAACATCTCTTTAGGGCAAAATATTCTATAGTGACTTAATACACTTTAATTAAGAGCAAACTGTTCTAATATGATGGTCCCTTATAGAATGGTCTGGCATGGCCAGGTGGTTAGGTCGCTCGAATCCCCATCCCATGGTCCCTTATAGAATGGTCTGGCATGGTCAGGTGGTTAGGTCGCTCGACTCACAAGCTGCGGGCTCGAATCCCCATCCCATGGTCCCTTATAGAATGATCTGGAGTGGCCAGGTGGTTAGGTCGCTCGACTCACAAGCTGCGGGCTCGAATCCCCATCCCATGGTCCCTTATAGAATGGTCTGGCATAGCCAGGTGGTTAGGTCGCTCGACTCACAAACTGTGGGCTCGAATCCCCATCCCACCACACATGCTCACCTTTTCATCCGCGGGGGCGTTATAATGTGACAGTCAATCCCACCATTTGTTAATAAAAGAATAGCCCAAGAGTTAGTGGTGGCTTTCCCTCTAGTGTTTAACTGCTAAATTAGGGACGGCTAGCGCGGATAGGCTTCGTGCAGTTTTGCACGGAATCCAAACAAACTTTATGGAACAAAGAAATAGACAACAATAAATGCTAGAGTTCTTATTTTCTCCGTATCATGACATTTCACAATAAAAGTATTATTTACAACAATTACATGAACAAAAATAGTTATTGTACACAAATAAATATAATTTAAGGCAGGAAAAATGTATTTCTCAAAATCGTAATGAACACCGTTTAGTAATAGTTCAGTGCTGTTCATTTACAAAATGGGACTGGACAAAGATTACCTTCCGAAAGAATTGTACGTGATATCTAATTCGATCATTGACATCGCACACTTTCCAGATGGTTAGTTTGAAGAGGACTATAAACAACAATAGTTCTAATCAAAAGTTACAAATACAAATATACATAGCTACAGCTACATACTAATTATATACAGTCTAACGGTTTTGTTTCTTTTGGCAACACTGTATAAATGATTCATAGTTAGAAGTAACGTCTTGAAGGAGAAATAAATAAATAATTTATTATCAAAATAAAAATTCCAATAAAATAACAAGTTCAGAAACACACTAAAATAGCATGCAATCCTTTGAAAAAAAAAGGTAAGAAATTATATCGAAGTTATTGAGTAACAAAGAATATATATACTGAGATTCACAATGATAATCTCACGTGTTTGGATCCAAAATATGAACTATACTAAACAGTGTAGTTTAGGACCTACTGTGAAGAAATTGTGTTATGATAACTCTGAATAGTTTGTGTTTTATACGTTTGTAGAAGATATCGTGCTTATTTAAATGTTTTAAAATTTAAAACTTCTTGTAACAACGTGGTGTAAGATTCCGGGATGAAGGTCACGTTAATCTAAGTTTGTGCTAGCCATCAGTAATTTAGCAGTGAAAGACTAGAGGAAGGCAGCTAGTCATCACCACCCACCGCCAACTCTTAGGCTACTCTTTTACCAACAAATAGTGGGATTGACCATCACATTATAACGCCCCCGCGGCTGAAAGGGCAAGCACGTTTGGTGGGACGGGGATTCGAACCCACGACCCTCAGAGTGAAGCGTCCTAACCACCTGGCCATGCCGGAGCAGGAATTTGCATGTGTGTTTTTATAGAAAAGCCACATAGGGCTATCTGCTGTATCCACCGAGGGGAATCAAACCTCTGATTTTAGCGTTATAAATCTGTAAACCTACCTGTATCCCACCGGGAGACTAATCAAAAACGAAATTATGAATCACTTTTCGTGTTGAATGTAATTTTCCAGAAGGTGATAAATCCTAGGAGTGACTGCTTTATGCGTACCGTAGTTTTATCTCGATGGAGTATATTTGTAAGTGATTTGATTTATAATGTCATAAATGTAAAGATATAGTTGCTAAGATTGTTAATGATTTTTTTTGTTTCCAATGAAACTATATGAACTTTTTTGTCCGTTACGAGTATGTCCACATTTTTATTCACTATACTTGTTTCATTATGATGGTTTTAGTACTACGTTACAAATACCTTTTTTTTCGTTATATATTTCTTTCATTTCGCATTTGTTGTTACCTTACAAAACAGCATCTGAGTAGTTTAAAAGGTTGATTGTATAAAAACTGTGTACTTGTGATATCTAGTAATGAAATTTTCTAACTAATACTACTTACTTGTTGTACTTCATAGGGTACATTTCAATTTTTTCGGTCCCCAGGTGGGACAGCGGTAAGTCTTCGGATTTACAACGCTAAAATCAGAGGTTCGATTTCCCTCGGTGGACACAAGAGATAGCCCGATGTGGCTTTGCTATAACAAAATACACACACTTCTGTCGTTAAATTGATAAGAAGCTCATTAATGCATACTTCAAAGTTTACTGTTTTCCTGAGGATAACTGGGTGGTCCAGTTAAAACATATAGATATCATTAAATCTGATCATTTTATTTTACTTATTTTGTTTCTTATTAAATTGTTATAATAAATTACAAACTCGTGCAATAGATTCTTACCTATTTAACCACTAAGCAACACAAAGATTCATTGAATAACGACATTTAATTCTTGTTTTGTGCTTATTTAATGACTAGTTAACGTATATAAACAAGCGTAACTTTGATATCTACGTGTAATTGTCTTCCAGATTCAAGGTCAAGTTTCAACAGACTCAGAGTTTGCACCTTTCCTTCCCAACACATGTTCTTCCCCCATCTTGACGGCTAGGTGTCAGTTTTCCTTGCCTAACTTTCCTAGAAAAGAAACAGAAGAGTTAAAAAAAAACATCTTAGTCGAGCTAAAGAGGTGAAAGATTCGTGAAAGAACGTCACAACCATTCAATGTTGTTTGACTGTGTGTGATTATTGATATGCAGAGAATTAGAATTTGTAAACTTTATCATTTTTAACAGTTGTAATCTGTATTTATCACTAAGTGCTCTAAAGCATAATTTTTTCAATTTGACATTGTATTTTCATCACCGAATTATAGTAACAGAAAATTCCTGAGAAATAAAACCTGCTGTATTTAAGAAGGACGTATCCATCTAGTGTCAACTTTAGTGAGTTTGTTTCTTTATAATCTGGTTTATTCTAGTGGTTTCTAAAATTCTAAATTTTAACAAATTCAAACAAGTTTACTCCACTAACATACATATATCTCAAAACGCCTCATTTAGGCCATTCTGATTTAGTTGAGTAAGAACAGACAAACTAATTGACCTGTACTCGTTCTACAAATCACTGTGAGCCATGTGGTAATGCGATTTACCAGGAAACATTCAACATTTTTTAATTGTTAAAAAAGTTAGGAAAAAAACGGGTTTCTTCACGTTAAGAATTTACATTAGGTTTGCTAGAAAAAAGAAAGAAAAACAACATGTAAAACGTTTCAATGAATTATCTTAGTATTATCTCGTAAACATGTTACCGATCTCCGTTGGCAACTGGACGCAATGACTCCGATCACGTGAAAGATGAAAGGCCTCTCACATTTCAAAGTTCCATAACCATCACATTCCATTTTTCACGAGCTAGTCAATATTTAGTCATGTAACATTTGCAGGGATAAGTCACTCATGAAAGTTGAAGGAAGAACTATTAACCAAAAACCAAATGATAACAACCAACAATTAATATGTATTCAGCTCCTTCCCTTCTTTATACTAAAAGTTCAAGGGTTGTTCGGTCTTTGTTTAGGCAAACAGAGTGATCTCATTCTCTATGGCATCGTGGGAAAGATTTTTGTGACCAACAGTTTCTATGCATTGTTTATGTTTATAGTTGAAGATATATTGCTTAGAAATTAAACGTTGTATGATACGATGTTAATAAATGAAACAGCTGTTATACATAATAATATGAGAAAATTAGACAGGTAAAAGAACCAATTTTATCTAGTAAAAATAAACAGGATAAAGGAAACATTTTATAAAAATTTAATCCATTTTTATTTATAGTAATCTTAATCTAGCTAGGAAAAAATGTTTAATAAGTAGTATTTAATATAAATTCATACTCTTATATGGAATAGACGTATACCCTTACATTTAAAATATACCAGAACTGTCATTATTAACCATTTCAATATATAACTGTTTGCAATAACATATTTATATATATACTAGTAGCGTTGCCTGGGTTTTCGAGAGAAGAAAACCTACTCTCTCTGTTTCCCCGTTAATTATTTCGATAGGTAAAAAATATTGATGAATTTATGGGGGGAGGGGGGGGGACAAAAAACAACCTTAGATTTGATTTTTGAAAATAAACTACAAACCTGTTTTCAATCAGGGCTACGTTATGAACCATGTTTTTCGTTTTTCCTTCACTGGCAAGGATAAATAGGCCCTTATTGTTCCCCACTTTTGAGCATTCAATGGAGAATTGTCCATGTAAAAAACAGGGTGACGTCAATTCAAGCCCCACTACTTCCAGAGAATGGCCCTGTGCTTTGTTGCTTGATATCCCAAGGCTTAATTTGACTGAGAACTGCAGGCATTTGAACTGGAAGGGAAGTTGGTTGGAATTAATGGAACATGTGAGATTAAAACATGTTCCCTTTTGTTGTTCCCAGTAATAATTTTATTTTATAGGCCAGGCCTAGTTTTTGCTTTTTCACACACGACATTCCAATTCTGCATATATTTCTTTTGTGTGTGAGGTTAAATATATGATGTATAATTAGATCTATAATTATTGATCTATAACTAAATAGCCTTATCTATTCTAATGCTATATTCTAAATTAAATGTTAACTCAAACTTACCAAAAATTCATAAGTCTGCGTAGAATCACAACCATATAAAATATGTTAACGATAAAATCACTGGTTCGGTTAGCAGACGATAGACGTGTATATCAATGAAAAATTTTCGTTTTGCGCACCTTCACGTGAGGGAAGTGTGTTCTGCGCAGTGAACGTGGAGGACAAACAAGCAAGCAAACAGAGAAATTTTGAGTTGTATATATATAGATATATAAACTACAAGGTGTTTCTTTTATTGTTGCCTTTTTTTCTACATTTGTTAACGATAAAATATTTATTTGTATATTTCTAATAATTTGCTGAAAGTAACAGCTGTAAATAGCTTACATCTTGTATTGGTAATATTCTTGTAGTTCTGCCTCACTATTGCAACCGTTTTAATACGTCTCCACCAACATTATCTATTGTTCGAAATTTAATATTGGGTTGGGCCATACACTGCAAGCAGCAGATTTACGATTGGCCTTTTCATCCTTGTGCTTAAAAACCACCCTGATATGCAGATAAGAATCATTTTGTGTGTGCACTTCCCATAATTCCTTATGCATTTGCGCGAAATATCTCGTCCGACGTTAAACGATTTTTTATATAGACTATTCTAAAGACCCACATTGACTTTGCAGCTAGCCCTTGCATAAATGATCATAAAAATAGGTAGAGAAAGTTTAGGTTTTATAAAAGTTGTTAAACAATCTGCCATATGATTTTACAGTAGGAGAAATGCAAATGTATTTCAAAGGGGACTTGACATATGTTTGAGGAGTATAGAAAGCACTAATAACACAAATAGATTTGGATAAAGACAACGCAACAGAAATTGTTGGTTAAATCAGTGAGGAAGACCTAAAGAAAATGGAAACACACAAACCAGTTTACAGATTTAGAAACCAGAGTTAACGTTCGCATGGTCTAATTACTATTAGTATCCTAATTATTTTTTTAACTTACATAATTGTATTTTCGCAAGTTCGGGTAAGTGTTTTTTGTTGTTTAATTAATTAGAAACACTTGTATACGAGATTCGCATGCAGGTTCTTCTTGTAATTAGAAGTTGTGGTTTTAAACCAAAAGGTCAAAATACTTCTTCAGATTCAAAGTGTCTATTTTTACGTCAGTCGTAACGCGAATTCAATTGGCAGATAGCGAAACTGTTAGAGTAGGAATATTATCAAACATGGCCGGTAATTTCCCGACCTTGTTATCAGCCCAGTGCAATACTTTAAACATGAAGTTCAAAATGCAGGTATCTCTAAGTGTAGCAGGAAGTGGGCCTACTCTGTGATTAAGCATGCCATAACCAACCATCAAAAGTTGATTATTAATGTAAGATCAAAATGGCATTACCTAAACAATGCGTGGTTATGGTGGAAAAAATGCATTGTGCATGTGTAGTCTTAGTGGCGTAAACATACAAGCATTAACATAACTATTGCCTTTTAGATTATATAATAAATATTTTGCCACTTGAACTATGACTTGTAATAAACAACAAAACTATCTCTACGTAGAACTGACGCTACTTTTCAAACATCCTTAGAGAGGAAAAAAGAAGCGGAAGTGGAAAATTTCGACATAGCTGGGCTGGACTCGAATGCATTAGTCTATTGCATGGAAAATGATTTTTTTGTACTATGATATATGATATATAAAGTTACACTTTTCTACTTTTATACCCGTCTTTGTAAGGTATTTTGGACTTTTTGAGACAACACTTTAGAAAACCAAATAATGATATAGGAAACTGACGTCACACCGAATGCAAAAAGTGTCACCTTTATCTTTTACTTCTATTGAGTATATTTATATAAGTTGTAAAATTAGCTTCTAACAATCACAAAATATTGTGATATCATGCTTATCTATCACCGAAAATGATCGTCATTAAATTCTTTGTTTTTCATTTCGTGAAATAATTTGAGCTTTTTTTTTTTTAAGAGCTGTATATCTTTATAACACACTATTCTCCTACAAAATGTTTATATCTGTACACGCATCGCATGTGTCCACAAAGTCAAAGTTTGTGTAGATAGATGAGCGTATTGAAAAGAAATATGCCATATAACTTATAATCTAAACCAATATTTTGTATAAAAGACATAACTAAATTCACTATTTCTTTGTATTATTTTGGCTAACTCGTATATTGCACATCACACGTGACTCCGTATTTGTGTGAGTTCTTTATGTCGCGTTCTGGAAATCATTATGTATCTTGCGTTCCGTAAATATTACAATTTTCCTGAAAAAAATAGTCTTGCAATCAATTGCTATATGGTAAAACTTAGATATAGTACACACATTGCATAAAAACTGCACACGTTGAAATATATCCTTAAAATAAAGCCTATTATTAATATCAAGAAAAACAAAACATACTTAAGAACATGTAAATCTCTTTAAGAAAGGATGAACAGTTTAATATATTTCACATATATATATATACTGAAAAATAACTTGGCAGTCATGCTTCATTTAAATCGAAGGTTTGTTTGTTTGTGATTAAATACAAAGCTACACAATAGACCATCTGTGATCTGCCCGCCACGGGTATCGAGACCCCGTTTCTAGCGTTGTAAATTCACAGACATTCCGCTGTGCCACTGGGGGGGGGGGGCGTAGTTTTGTGTGTGTGTTTTTTCTTATAGCAAAGCCACATCGAGCTATCTACTGTGTCCACCGAGGGGAATCGAATCCCTGATTTTAGCGTTGTAAATCCGAAGACTTGCCGCTGTCCCACCAGGGGGCTACATCGAAGGAAATAATGTATTCCAGCAGCATTTCTATATTCTTAGTAATTTTTAATTTTCAGTCAAACAAAATTTTCAGTATAAACTGAGAATAGTATCCTAGAAAGAGAGGTATTTCCAGTATCAGGATTCAGCTATCACATTATACCTTCATCTGCAAGTCTTGCGTGTGAATTGAAATTTAAAACGTCGTAGGTGCTCAATCCAACAGTTTTATACGTTTGAACTACTAACCACTATATATGTAGCTGATACTTGTGATAAGATATTAAATTGTAATAGAAAATATGTATAACTGATTAATAATTTGAACAGAAATAATATCATTAATCACTGGGTTGATAAAAACAACTTATTTCATGAAACTTATATTATATATATCAAGACAATATAGGCGTCTCTTGTGAATTTTCCACGAAGAGTTAGGTTTAGAGGTTTAGGGACATTTCAACTACATACAAAATGGTTAAATATACACGTGTTTAAGGACGACAGGAAAACAGGGTACATCCTCCATCCTTAAGATAAGCTCGCATACAGGAAAGGCAGAAGCTAGTGTTAACAAAGGTTTCACAACAAAACAACACTATTTTCTTAATCTGACTTTCTAACCTATGTTTATTCGTCAGGAAAGTTCCAAACGCTCATTACATGTTCAAGAGAGATAGGGGGTAAAACATCTATTCGTATTTGGGAGGTATCATAATTTATGACAGGGTGAGTATAGCATCATGTTTCTATTTCTTTCTTTCTTTTTATCTCATTTCCTGTGTTTGGTTTCGAGTAAATATTACAATGTTGTTTTTATCTGATTGATAACCAATATCTGGCTTTGTTGTTTTCCAAATGTGTTCCTTTTTTCACGATTTTGCAGGTTTCACAATATAAACCGAATAAATGCAAATCTGCTACATACTTTGTGTTTGGTTTCGTGGATTTCTGTACGTAACAGAGAAAATATTTCTATTTTTAACTCATATTTTATGTTTGATTTTATGATTTTCAGCATGCAACCAAGTCAATATTGCAATGTAATCCTTACATTTGTTAAACGTTATGCTTAGAAGATAAGTAGGTTGTCCAATTCTTTTATTAGTATGAAAAAAAGACAACAATATCAACTTTATTCGGGTACAACCTTTTAATAGTTCATTCTTTCTACGATATTCTCGTAAATTTTAGAAAAACAATTATACAGAAAACAATTCTAGTACATAATACATAGGCTTTTGATGAAACTTTAAAAATACAGTGTGTATTATAAAGTGACACACATTTAAATATAAATAAATTACACAAAAGATACAGTTTTAAATGTTGCAGTTTAAGCGCTGAAAGCTGAGGAAGCTTCAGAATCCAATAGGCCTAAAATTTGTGATAAAAATTACGTTAACTGGTTTTGATTTTTATTTGGTGGTTTTATACTGGTTACCATTTTTGTTTGTCCTTCTTAGTATTATCACAAGAGCGATAAGCTGTTTCATATCCAATTCCAAACTGTGATAACCCTGCTTTCTACACTTAAAATAACCGTTACAGCGCACAACAGTACCATTAGATAATATTCATTTCTGGAAAGGAAGTGTCTTTTACACACCACATAACTGCAATAAATATTTAATTCTAATGAGAACAAACTACAATAAATAGCATAGAGGGAGCTCAAGTATATTTTATTTTGCATTAATATCATTTAATCTATTCTGTGTTTTCAAATAATATGACTTTATAATTGTTTGTAGTTCATGGTACAACCGATATGTGATGTAAATAGATGGTTGCTCTGGTTCATTTTTAAGTGACTAGAATTATATGGTTAAGATTTCTGCCTTGAGAGAAAGTTTTAATGAAGTTGGGTAGTTAATGGCAATGATACTAAATTAATATTAACTTCTGATCAGATCAAGCTACCTACTTAGGTAAAAGCGAAAAATATACCTGGTAATGAGCATGGCTAACTAAACTAAATATTTTTGTTATCAGTTGGGTATCCTCGCTGTTAACGATTTTTTTTTCAACGTAAAGGTAATGCTTCAACGGATGAAGCGTTTTAAGACTTTGTATAATTAGTATATGACGTCCTCTGGTGGTTTAAAGCACATTTCCTTAATCAGTTATGACAAAATAATAATGATAATAACCGTTTCACTATTTGCCCTTCAAGGTCGGAACCTGTCACTTTGTTACAAACTTATATTATTTATGAAAGTATATAAATTCAACAAATGTTATACGTAAAGAAATCGGTAATTGTTTGTTTGTTTTGTTCACGACCAATCTGTGACGTAAACGTGATTCTCTCAGTACAATGTTTCTTTTCTTTCAAAAATATATGATGTGTCAAGTTTAGATATGCTGGTATCTTGTTTAGCAAAATTTTTTATTTTAATTTTAATGCCTTTTCACTTATCTTTAGTATCATTTTTTCATTACGCTACAGAAATATATGTAATTTTATACGTGTAAGTCTATGCAATTTGAAAATAAAAGGATTTACAACTTTTAATACACCACACAACACGGAAGAACTAACTTTATTCACATACATTTTACAGATTTCTATTACCAAGTTTTGTTTTATGACAATAGATGACATGAACTAAGTCATATCCTTAATGATATTTTGTGATGCTTTGTCGCGTCATCTAGTGTTAGTTTTGCAACTTCCTATTAAAATACTTAGAAAATATTCTATAGCATTTCAATTTTTAAAACGTAAGTCTAAAGAACTAATTCAGTGTAAGTTTAGTACCTTCTATTGCGTTTTTCGTAAACAAAACAAAACCAGCTTTCTGAAATTTAAGAGTTCTACAAAAATTTCACGTTTTTTCGAAACATTCTTAAAATAATAAATATTATAAATATTATATTATTTACTGAATGTATATATATTCTATTATTTACTGAACGTATTTCATATAGCTGAAATTTAATTATTCTCTGGGTATTCCATAGGTTGAAACAGAGAAATAAAGTTTAAAAATTTATGGATATTTGGTTTTAAATCATCGTTACAACAATAACTTATTAAATATTAATAACGGTGAGGTCAGTACATATTTTCTTATGTTTGACTTTGTTATTTTAGCTCACTCCTAATATTAAATATGACAATTTTAATCTGAAGTGTCTAAAGACAATTTTCTTTTTTCAGTAAGAGCAGAATAACTGTAGGTTTGATCACTTTTAAACATAGATACCAATAGATGACGCTAGCATACGGTTATATCCAATATCACATTTAAAATCGAAACCTAGCATACGCGAAGAAATAATGTATTTCGTTAACTTTCAACTAGAACAACTAACAACGACAAAACTGTTAATTTTCCAAGAAAAAAATGAAACCGCTTACTTCTGACTCGAACAGACTTGTTAGTTTAACTAATAGAGGCACTCCATATAGTTTAAAAATTATAAACACCACCGTTAATGAGGCACAGATTCTTTACACTGTGATAACCAGTAAATTTTAACATAAATCTATGAATGCTAGAAACAGAAATTAAATACTTGGTGGCGCTTTATCTTATAGTTCGGATTATGAAATATTTCGAAATATTTTACATATAAAAATAATAATAATAAAGTTTGTTGCTACAAACAATTAATTATTTTAATCATTGCTGGAAACGATTTTGGTTAAGCACAAAGCTAAACAATGGTTATGTATGCATTGGCCATCAAGAATATTGAAACCCAAATTTTAGAGTCATAAGCCTGTAGACTTACCACTGAGCCACTGAGAGTCAGGCA
>NW_013665996.1:463662-477062 GCF_000517525.1 Limulus polyphemus | reverse complement strand
TGAACGTATTTCATATAGCTGAAATTTGATTATTCTCTGGGTATTCCATAGGTTAAAACACAGAAACAAAGTTTAAAAATTTATGGATATTTGGTTTTAAATCATCGTTACAACAATAACTTATTAAATATTAATAACTACAATTAATAATGGTGAGGTCAGTACATATTTTCTTATGTTTGACTTTGTTATTTTAGCTCACTCCTAATATTAAATATGACAATTTTAATCTGAAGTGTCTAAAGACAATTTTCTTTTTTCAGTAAGAGCAGAATAAATGTAGGTTTGATTACTTTTAAACATAGATACCAATAGATGACGCTAGCATACGGTTATATCCAATATCACATTTAAAATCGAAACCTAACATACGCGAAGAAATAATGTATTTCGTTAACTTTCAACTTGAACTACTAACAACGACAAAACTCTTAATTTTCCAAGAAAAAATGAAACCGCTTACTTTTGACTCGAACAGACTTGTTAGTTTAACTAATAGAGGCACTCCATATAGTTTAAAAATTATAAACAGCTAAAATGAGATAGTAAATGCTTCATACGATAAAACTAACGTTTCCCCACCGTTAATGAGGCACAGA
This sequence comes from Limulus polyphemus, assembly GCF_000517525.1. Lineage (NCBI taxonomy): Eukaryota > Metazoa > Arthropoda > Merostomata > Xiphosura > Limulidae > Limulus > Limulus polyphemus. The sequence goes on along the minus strand of NW_013665996.1, from coordinate 476,463 downwards.
TTCTTTACACTGTGATAACCAGTAAATTTTAACATAAATCTATGAATGCTAGAAACAGAAATTAAATACTTGGTGGCGCTTTATCTTATAGTTCGGATTATGAAATAAAAATAATAATAATAATAAAGTTTGTTGCTACAAACAATTAATTATTTTAATCATTGCTGGAAACGATTTTGGTTAAGCACAAAGCTAAACAATGGGTTATGTGTGCATTGGCCATCAAGAATATTGAAACCCAAATTTTAGAGTCATAAGCCTGTAGACTTACCACTGAGCCACTGAGAGTCAGGCATCATTACCAGACAGGGCCCTTTTGTAATGTGAAAATAAACAATTCTTTAAATCATATATGAAAATTAGTAAAAACAACTTGATTTAGAATCACAATAGATAAATCTGTATCGCCAATCACATTAACTACTGATTTCTCCATGAGTAAACTACTTTCAATGAACTAATAATAATAACGCTAAGCAACTATGTTCAGTAAATTAAAAGTAATAACGTGATTACTTTATGAGTAAAAAAAATAATTAAGGCCCCAAATATTTTTTTCTTTTGTAGGAGCCAACTACGGTCAAATTAGTGATAATGATGATACGTTTGTTTGTTTTAGAACAATGCCACATTGGGCTATCTTTTTGTATCCCCTACCGCGGAGAATCGAACACCGGATTTTAGTGTTTATATATATATATATATATATATATTTAACTTGCTGCTGTCCAACCGGGGGACACGATGATACGTAAAAATCTTCAATACACACTTGTGGAGACTACGTTCGGCATACTAACAAAAGAAATATGAAAGGTACATTAATGGATGGAACACACAGTAATACAAAATACATGTAGGTTATGCTTTTCAATATAAGTAATATTTACTTAGCAGTATAAAGAACCTAGAAACCTCTATGCTCACCAGTACTTTACCTAAATCTTTAAGTGTTTTTCTATTTAAACAACATTTAATAAGTTATAAGAACGTAGATTATTTTCTGTATAGATAGTTTTGATTTGAACTACTACATATACAAAGTTTTAAAAATTGCAGCAATAAGTATATGCAATGTTTTCTATTTAGATAAGGTGGTTGAATATCCTTTCTTCCCCAAAACGTATATTTCGCTGGAAAAGAGATTACGTATAGGCCCAATATATTCTTTGATTCGCTACTCCCGCTACAGTTTACGTCATTTTTGTCAGAAATTTTATACCTATTGGTTTCACCAGCTTTTGGCATATGAACCATAAGTTTGATAGGCAAACACAATTCATAAACTACAACAATAATGATATTTAATACTTTTATATAGAAAATATCCGCACAAGACAAACTACAACAATAGAAATATACGTTTTTTCTATAGAGAGTAACAGCATACTCACAGTAAACTACAAGAACAGGAATATTCAATATTTTATAACTACATGTGACGTTATACAATAAATTAGGAGCGTATAATATTTTAACGATAATAAACTCGTTTTTACAAACCACTAAACTGGATAACTTTTCCATAAACACAAACAGCATTTCAATACAATATTAATAAGTGACTCGTTTCTTTCAATCAAAACAAGCACTGTCTTTTGTGTTTTTAATGTTCATTTCACTACTTGAATACCTTTAATTAGTATGTTTCGCAACAAATTTTTTTTGTCTATTTTTAAGGAAGTTTTGACTATCCAGGAGATAAGAAATTCACAGAAATGTCTTCACTTTGGAAAATCGTCATATTTTTGAGCTTCGTTTTAATCATAAGTAAGTTAAACACTTAATACATTAATATTTTAGGGCTAAGTCTTTTCTACGGGTAGGATTATACAATATAGCAATGTTAAGTAATGCATTATAATATGTAACACAAAACAAAGGATAAATTGGGCTAACCAATGTTCAGGAACGTGTTACGTCGTGTAATGCAGCTAATAAAAATAACTGATATTAACTTAAAACTGAAGAGAACTGGATGTAACATAACAGGAGTTTAATTAAGATTTAATATGATTTCCTCCTTACACGTTTCATATTAAAAAAAAATCCTTATTGATTCTTTTACTCTTCCCTAATCTCATCATGCACCATGGGATAAAATGAATAAACTATTTGTTTGATGCATTTATGTTTACTATAATTAGTAGTATATTGAAGAGCATATGGTACTGACCTTTAACATTTGGAATCATGTGGCACTGTAATTTGGAATGTGGGATCATTTAATGTAGACTGTAGTCATGTTGTAATAAGTTAATTGTTATGTTATTATACCTTGATGGAATCATCTCAACGTACTTGAGCAAACTATTAATGATTAAAAGCTTTATTCCAAGTATTTTCTACATGGAGACAAAGGGTTAGAAAATTACAATAGTTAGATTTTAATAAAATGACTTATGGGTAAGAGGTGGCCATAGAATGTTTTGATAACTAGAAACTCAGTTCGCCTTAGACTTTTGCGTTCTTTTAATTTTTCTATACTCTCGCTAGGTGGAAACGGAGAGAACCAGTATGCCTGGAAAACATCAATGCTGATCCCTATGCCGAAAAGATATTGTTAAAAGTAGCGGATATTATTGATGAACCTATTCATCTCCCGGATTACTATAAAGGAAGACTTTTGGATCTGTACAATGGCACTCTCATGGGTGTACGCAGTCTCCACCGTTCGGGTCACTCTGTAGTAAAATGTGAAAAGGATGCCCTTTACCACGAAATTCCCATTGCAATTACAGACGTTTTTGCTGAATACCGCTGGCAATTGCACTTCTTAAACTGGCAAAAACATGGGAGTGTTTTCATTAAAGGAATCCACTTGAAAGCTACAGCCGTTATCAAGCAGGAGCTAAAGCGCGGTGTAAAGCCAACTGTCCATAGGTTTACAATTGATGATGTTTCCAAACCTTCCATAAAGTTTACTGGAATTAGTAGCTTTATTCAAGGATTGGTGGGAAATATTGGCACTATTGTGGTCCGAATTATTCCAAAACTGATTAACAATGCTTTGGAAAAGCCATTACACGTTGCTCTAGAGAAGGCTATTAAGGATATTTTTAGTGTGAATTCACGAAATTCTTCTAATTAACGTTCCAGAGCTAAAAACTTTGACGTGTTACTTATGTTGCAGAAACTGTGGATGTATTTTGTATTAATGTCTGTCTACAACAATAACGAAATAAATTTAGCACTAACGTCAAAGTAAAATTAGTATCATTTGAAGAGTTATCACTGGAATAATCGTAAATAAACTAATTTGGCGTAATTTTGACACCATACAATAAAATATATCTTTAATTTACTAACACTTAATTTTTTGTGTTAATTATTTTTGTTTTTAATAATCACAATGAAATAATGATCAAGCATTTAGAAACGATCTGGCAAGTGAAAGGAATACTCACTGTTATTATGTTGAAGGTAAATCGTAATGGAGTAAGGTAAATGAAGAATTTTTCAGAGTTCAAAATTATTACTTTCTGTTCCTTCTAGTAATGATTTTAATGGGATACGTCAATCTGGAATCCCGTCACACCAAACATGCTCGCCCTTTTAGCCGTGGGGGCGTTATAATGTAACGGTCAATCCCATTATTCGTTGGTAAAAGAGTAGCCCAGGAGTTGGCGGTGGTGACTAGCTGCCTTCTCTCTAGCCTTACACTGCTAAATTAGGGACGGTTAGCGCAGATAGCCCTCGTGTAGCTTTGCGCGAAATTCAAAAAACAAACAAACAATCTGGAATCTTACTCTATAACCTCCACACCAAAAATGTTATTGAACTCCAATTATATTTGCTTAATTCTGCATGATCAATATAGGAAAAGATAAAAACTCAAGTAAATATCGTGCAAAGACTTAGTTTTTACTGTGAAATGTTTTATGGTTGTGTGTTGAATTTCACGCAAAGCTGCTCCAGTGCTATCTGCACTAGCCGTTCCTAAATTTAAAAGTTAGAAACTAGAGAGAAGACAGCAACTCAACACCACCCACCACCCGCTCTTGGGCTACTCTTTTACCAACGAAACGTGGAGTAACCGTTACATAATAACGCCTCCACAGCTGAAAGGACGAACATGTTCGGTGACAGAATTCAAACTCGCGACCCACAGATTGCACGTATATATTTGGAGATAAACATTCGTGGAAGTATAATTACTTTTGGTTTTTTCTGGTTTAGTTATGATGAAATCACTATAACTACCTCTACTTGTAATCGCTTAGTTAAAAGAAAGTGATTCCATTTAAGCAACTTAGAAAAAAAAACAAAATCAATAGAAAGAACAGCTTGAATATCATGTCCCGCATCAATAAGAAAGCTGAAGGCTGTAAGAAATAATAATTACAACCTTAAACTCTATATCAGTCAAGTTTTTACAGACTGTGAGTCGAGCGCCCAAACCATTAGGCCATGCCAAACCTCCGGCTGAAAGTATAAGCACGTTTGATAGTGAGATTTGAACTCGCGACTCCAGATTACTAACTACCAGAGACCCCAAGAACTTTGTTTTATCATCAACAAATATAAAACAAATGTCGAATCAAACCTTTAGCCAATCAGTGAAGTCAGCATTATTTTGATATACTTTGACAAAATGGTACTAGATTCACCACAAATAGAAATATGACCTTTCCAATGTTTTTGTGATGTTAGACATGTGCAGGTGAACAAACTATCATTATACAAACCAGGTATCAAGTAGGTGTGGAAATTTATTTTACGGATTTCTCATATCTTTCCTGTTTCACAAGATGTGTGTGTTCCTTCTTTACGACTGGAATTCTTAGAAATGTAAGTGTGGAAGCAGAGATAATTGTACGTCGCACTTAGAAGCGGAAGGCCATTCTGTAACGAGCATCCCGGAACAGCCACGTCAGACAAAAAGAGAGTTTCAGATTTCTTTTTATTGAGTATTTATTGTATATATGTATATTAATCTTTTTTTTTATATTTTTGTTGCGAACCAATTTACGTGCGTTAAAGAAAAGTAAATGACTTTTTTACAAGGCTTTTTCAGATACCAAAATTGATTATATTCATTATATTTTAATTCGCATAAAATTTATTTAATGTTCTGTCTTAGGGAGTAACAGTCATATCTCTCTCTTTGGTCAGGCAAGAGAAGTCCCACAGTTGACTGTAGGTGCTCTTGAATAGCTGCTTTTTCTCTAGCCTAGCAGTTTAAAATAGGGACAGTTAATCGTAGATGGCCCTTCTGTAATTTTTCGAAAATAAACTAAAAATGAACTGTTCTATCTTTTCAAATTTCAACTTTAAACGTAGTGTGAAATGTTTTATGGTCGTGTGTTGAATTTCACGCAAAGCTGCTCGAGTGCTATCTGCACTAGCCGTTCCTAAATTTAAAAGTTATAAACTAGAGAGAAGACAGCAACTCAACATACCCACCACCTGCTCTTGGGCTACTCTTTTACCAACGAAACGTGGGAGTAACCGTTACATAATAACGCTTCCACAGCTGAAAGGACGAACATGTTCAGTGACAGAATTCAAACTCGCGACCCACAGATAGCCCCAATGTGAAATGAGAAAACATGAGTGCAGATTTAATATTTGTTTTGTGTTAATAAGATGGTTGAAAACAGTATGAAGTTCCAAGATGTCAGTTTCTCAAAAATTGGTTCCATTATATAGTTTTCAATTATTATGACGACGATTTCATTATTGAAAAAAAATGACGACAAAAGAAACATAAAATAATAAAAACTAGACAGTGAACATTATGAGTTTCCAACATGGGTAACAAATTAATTTCAAACATCATATGAACGATTGGAAAAGGTTGAATCACACAAAAAACGTATATTAATTAAACGGGTTTTGTGTGTGTTGAGCAGTAGACAAAGGAATTGCTACTGTGGGCTTCATTATATAATACAAGATATATATTTACCAGACACTCGCAGAAAGTAAACATAGAGTGCTGTATCTAGAACATTAACAATGTACGACTAAAAAACATCAATCTTCAAGAAACATACAAACACTCAAACAGTGCATCTTACGTTTTGCATAAGTATTTTTCAACCATACCTGCTTCTAAACAAACTTCAGAAATGTGTCACGACACCTGGTAGTACTTTTAAAATAATTATGTCAGGTTTTGTTAGGGCTGGGATTATTTATATAGGTGTCTGTGACTTGTTGGCGATAAATTTCAACAATAAACGGACAGCACACAATCCACTTGTTTTAAAATAATATATATTCAAAACAAGTCAAACGTATGTACAAAAATTAGTTACATTATTGCTTATCACAGTTGTATCCAGTCTTTAAATAATTGTTTCCTTTTCGTCAAAGTCCACACAGGCGGAGTAATTTACTTTAGAATACCCCTTTACAAGACAAATTATTCTCTTCAATCAATGTTCCTACAATACAAGGTGTGAAACTCACTTTAGAAATTGCTACTATACGCTCTTTATGGCTTAACACACGATCACGCAGTCTAACTTCATTTTTTATCACTTTTACTTTTTTGGTCGCCTATATATATATATGTTGCCTAACTGAGGCTAGAACTTTCTACAAACTACGACGAGAGGAGAGTTATGATGTAACAATTTCGTGTAACGTGACATCAATTCCCAACAGTTGAACTACACAACAAAAGAATCGTAAACAGTTACGTAACACACGTGCCATAAAATATCGCATCTAAAAATACTAAATCTAACACTCGCACTTTATAACTATTTAAATTATAACACTCCTATTAACTTTAAATGAAACAGTCGTGTATATCTAACAAATTAGATTTAGTGAGTTTTATTTTAGAAGATGGAGAAGTTTCAAAACATAACTATAAAAAATCGTTTTTCTATCGCTGTTATAAAGAATCTAGTTAGAAGTGTAAAAATTGAAACGAGGTATTTTTAAAAATGTAAGTAGAACCAGTAAATGTGTGAAAAATTCACAAAACGGGATAATTTAATCCTATATTCGCGACTTAATCAGATCCAGAGTAGTGATAAATGTAGAGTAACACCTGGAACAAAATACGCTGGAATGACATGTGGATTAAATTTTCCATTCTGCGAGAACAACGTTTTTTCACTTAGAAGATTTTCATCATTCTTTTTCTTTCTTTTGAATAAAATTTTCCGTTTTTTGGTCAAAAGTCGATTACTTTTTTCTGAGTTATTTCCTGATTTAAAGTGTTGTAAAAAATGTACTACACTATGGAAAAATTAGAATACGATCCTTTGCGGGCCTGACATGGCCTGGTGGTTATAGCACTCGGCTCGCAACCTGTTGTTTGCAAGCTTGAATCCCGTCACGGAATATGCCCACCCTTTCATGGTTAAACCCATGGTTAAAATAAGCCAGTTTCTACCATCGATTTTAAACGTTGTACCAAAATGAGAGCTACTTTTTGTGCTGATTTTGAACTTATTTTAGGACCAAGTTTTTAACGATAAAATTTCTGAATCAGATGATGTGAAAAATTATCTGAAAATTTTGATGGAATTTGGCTCGGATAAGTCACGAGTTCAGGGCTACAGATGAAATAGATACATTCATAGAGAGAAGTTTCAAAGATGTCATGATTTTGTCGCGTTTGTTATTTTTTAATCCTTCAGCTGTCAACGGAGATTCTTCAGTGCAATGTATTCCGCCATCAACAACCATTCTAAGGGACGACGTAAGAAAAGGAATACGTACATTTGCTCAGCAATGTTTACGTTGCAAGTTACTAAGAGGTGAAAGATATTCGTATAACAAACGTATGATACCTTACCTGATGATGTTTTCTATCAGATATCTGGCTAAAAGAAACATCCTAGCTAAATAAACATAACCATTTTGATACGACATTGTGTTGCAAGCCTTCGTGACTGTATTATTTACATGGAGAATTTATCTCATAAAAACACTCTGTATATGCTAGTTTAGTGGAAGATACTAACCATGCCTCCATTGGTGACATATTCAGCACCTGTGAACTGCCGACCATTTGAGAGCGCAATGCCGTCATAAATAGACTTGTGGTCTGAGGACTATCACAACCTTTTCCGTGGAAAGACGTTTCAAAGACAATGAGAGATTGCAAAACACACTCACGTTTCTAAGAAAGGGCTATTCAGTTTGGTTTTCATCAGAAAAGGATTTTCTATATAACCAAATATATATCTCATGTGATATATTTGTAATTCCAAGTGATTAATAGTTGTGAAGTTTTCAACTTTTATCGAAGTTGTTCTACAGATTATTAGTGCTTCTGAATGCTGATAGCATGCATGTTCAAGAGCTCAAGATAATTACGGACTTAAAACAATGTTAAAATTCCGTGTTCGATTCTCCACAGTTGATAGAGTGCAGATAGCTTGTTCATTGTGTAGCTTTGTGCTAAAACAAACAAAAAAAAGAGCATATTTTGATACACAATGCACTCACTTCACCTTACGACACATTATAAGTTATCCTGTGCTCGTAATTTAAAAAACAATTATAATTTCAGAAGGCACGAAGTAACTACTGTTATAGGGTAAAGTTCGAGATTGTAAATTTGTTTGTTTTTGAATTTCTCGCAAAGCTACACGAGGGTTATCTCCGCTAGCCGTCCTTAATTTAGTAGGGAAAGACTAGAGGGAAGACAGCTAGCCATCACCACCCACCGCCAACTCTTGGGCTATTCTTTTACCAACGAATAGTGGGGTTAATCGTACCATTATAACGCCCCCCACGGCTAAAAGGGCGAGCATGTTTGATTGGACGGGGATTCGAACTCGCGACCCTCAGATTGCGAGTCGAGCGCCCTAACCACCTGGCCATGCCGGGCCTCAAGATTGTAAAAAGACATCCCGAACTCCCTTAACAGTACTTACTGAAGAATGTTTTCTCGTTACGATAAACTTACGATTATCTACCTTGAAAATAAACTGATAAAATGGGAATAATTAAAGCTCTGTCTTGTCACGGTTCTTTAAACACCACAATTTAACTAAAAACGCACCTTAACGGTAGGGTCGTCTACCCTTGGCACAGTTTCTCTCGCTTGGCCTGTTTCTGCATGCATAGAACTTTGTTGTAATACACAGATCATTCATTTCTTTTGGATGTTCCATACTAACTTACACTATAACAGCCATTTAGATCATTTATGTTGGATGTTCCGTACTAGCTTACACTATAACAGCCATTTAGATCATTTCTGTTGGATGTTTTGTTCTAACTTGCACTATAACAGCCATTTATATCATTTCTGTTGGATGTTCCGTTCTAACTTACACTATAACAGCCATTTAAATAATTTCTGTTGGATGTTCCGTACTAGCTTACACTATAACAGCCATTTATATCATTTCTGTTGGATGTTCCGTACTAGCTTACACTATAACAGCCATTTATATCATTTCTGTTGGATGTTCCGTACTAGCTTACACTATAACAGCCATTTATATCATTTCTGTTGGATGTTTCGTACTAACTTACACTATAACAGCCATTTATATCATTTCTGTTGGATGTTTCGTACTAACTTACACTATAACAGCCATTTATATCATTTCTGTTGGATGTTTCGTACTAACTTACACTATAACAGTCATTTCTTTGAACTTTCTCTTCTTATAAATAAATTATTTTAATATATATTTGTTATTTTACATAAATAATTATCTTACAGACTTTCGCTACTGAATATACACACTATTTCCTCCTGTAAGGAAGCATAAGACGTACAACACTGTTAGTGTTACGTGGTTTTTCAAGTTCCACTGATCCTCAAAATCCTTATATACACTGATTTGTCGCATGTTTATATTATGTTATTGATAAATATTTTTATTTCTTACAATTTTATTAACAATTTAGAATTACAGTGGTTTCAACTTGTATCTAGGAAATAATATATATTTCAATCTATAAAAATTGCAGTTACGTTTGTTAAAATATATCGCTTGACCTTTGTATTTCGTTCCTCTATTATTTGAAATTAATTTATTTTATATGCAAAGATATGATTGTCCCAATTTAAATACTAATAACATGGAGTAGAACATACACACGCCAAGAATATTAGAAGCACACGAATTATTGATTTTTGAAGTACTTGCTCAGTCGGAAAGAGTAATTTCGTTGTTTAGTGTGCTTGAAAAAAAAAAAAAAGTTTCACAATGTAACCCACCAGCAGGTTTCGCACTTATGACGACACATCTTGTCAACCTATTGACCTAAATCGGACTGCCAGCTGAGGTTTGGCGGTCAAATGCCTCAGTAGCCTATTTATATTTCTAACCAGAAGCAGCGAAAGCATAAAAAAAGTCTAATGTCCCACTTCACTTACAGTGATCCTTAGTTGGAAAGATCCCGCGAAACTAATCACTTCTTTCATTGCGTCGCTGAAAACTTTTCTCTGAGAAACACGCAACTTTCTCGCCCGAGCAGTGAAGATGAATTTAAAATTACAGTGTGGAATTTTTCTAGTTAGATTATTTTTCTTAACTGTTACGGAACAACGAACATTAGACAGAAAAGCTATTTTCACAGGTAAATGACTACATATTCATTATATTTAGTATATAGTTTCCTTTACAACATTTTTTTAGTTAGGCTTTAATGTAGGTCAGATAAATAAAACTCACCTTAAAAGTGGTGTTTATTCAGTGCTTAGTTGCTAATACTAATTTTTTATGTTGTTTTTATGATTACAGAAACAGTGAGGATAGAATTTCAATATTTATCTTTATCAGATTATTTAATCCTGAACTTTCCGGGTTCTATTTGAGTTATATTTTGAAATACTATTGTGATTACGCTCATTCAATTCCTTTTAAAGCGTTTTTCTTTTAGATGATTTTTAAAGGAATAATAATGGTTGCTCTCTGGTACCCATTAACCTGTCTGTTGTTACTTCTTGTAATCCCCTGGAGGGTCCGTACAAAGTCTTCCCACGGCTTGATGGGTGAGTTTTAACTCTAAACAATGGCTTTTTTTCAAGGACATCGTACGTGCGATCGCTTCATCTTAGATACTTAATGAAAAAAGTTACTGTGAAAATTAAACAATTTATGCACAAAAGCATAGTCAAAGGACCTTATCGTTAAAATGGTTCTCCCTCACAGGCGTAATGACAGTTGAGCCCCGCCATCTGGCGATTGGTTTGATAGCAATTACCAGGTCGCCTATTTAACCGCTCACTTTATGACATGTTCGGGAGTTTATAGGTTCCAATTAGAAATACGTTTCTTTCTTTTTTTTTTAATGAGTGAAACAATCTAAAATTTGTGTAAAGTTCCCGCTTTATCGTTTGTTAGTTTAACTACGTGGCCACGTTTTAATGGTTAATATTGTAAGCAGTTTACGAATCCCTATGATATCAGTTGAACATAATATAGAAAGAGATGTTACATCCAGGTACTTGAAATTATAGTAAACACGCAAAGAAACACGTTGAGTATTATCCTATATTAGATTGAATATTTTAATTGGAGTTTATAACACATACATATCACCATGTTTACAGTACACCATCAAATCTTATGAATACAAATAAGCGACTCAATAAAAAGAACTGTTGTAACGCAGAATGAACCGTACAAGTAAAACGTTTAATATAATAGAGAGCTGATCTTTACCATGAAGAGTACACTTTAGAAATACTTTAACTTCTAAACCTCAAGATTTTGTTTCTTACCAAGACAACTTTCAGTAATAAAATGAAAAAATGATGTTTTTTTTTATTAAAGCTCTGTACAACCTGAATTCCATGTTGGGAATGGCTAGGATGACAACATATTTGAGTCGTTTTTCTGCTCTACATTTGATTAGATTTTACGACCTTCACGAGCATGGAACACCAGTGATGTTAGGACACTTAACATGTAACAGGGAAAACTACTGTGAAATTTATATTATCTTTACCTGTTAATAACGCATATACGTTTTCACCGATGTGATGAATAACTGAGAAAGTAAGAACCGCGGGAAAATCCGAGGAATGAAAAAAATAGGAAAGAAACAATGAAATACTCGTGATTCAAAATGGGGCAAACTTATTACAATCGATAGTCAGTGTTTTATTAAACATCTAAACGAAAACGTGGAGTGATGTCACTCTGTCAGCTTTTGTTTGTTGATATAAATAACGTGTGTGTATATATATATGCACGTGCTTTTTCAACAGCAGTCTTCTTGAAAAGCGCCAGCAGCCAACAACAACAACGCAGACGTTTTCTAGGAAACCTGCCGCTTGGAGCGTTACAGTTAGTCTAATTATACTTTTTAGACTGAATGGACTGTCATAGAATCTTTTGTGTCCTCTTAATAAGACTAGTAATTTGTATAATATTTTATCTTCTTAACTTACGTGACTGTTATCCATAGTGTACAACATGTATTTATGAATACATTCCACTATGCTAAGACGAAAGAAATTGCAGTGTTCACTTACACTGATAGTAAATAAATCAATAGTCCCTTATATATTAACACTTGAGAGAAACAAAACCGTATAAACTATGTGATAAAAATCACGTTAACTGCAATGTTGTTTTTTCCACATTCCTCGTTATTTGTCCGTTTCTAATTCAAAATAGTATTTCAGATCTATCTTTTATCTCCTACAATTTACTACCCAAGAGGTCTTTCGTTTTATACCAGAACTCGTCAGTTGGACTGGGCGGTGCGATACAAAAGATTATTTGAAATGCTATGTATATATATATATATATATATATATACAGTATAGAAGGACGTAGTCCGCCTACGTTCTTTTCTCTTACACGAAGGTAAATTTAATGTATAACTACTAATTAAACGGTACTAAGTTTTAGTTTT
>NW_013665996.1:448260-463605 GCF_000517525.1 Limulus polyphemus | reverse complement strand
CGTTTTACGTTTAACGTAACGAACGTACGTCGTAGGTAGGTACGGTGGGTACGGTGGCGTATAACAAAGTAATTATTAGTAATATACTATATTATATATATATATATATATATATATACAGTATAGAAGGGCGTAGTCGCCACGTCTTTTCTCTTACACAAGGAATTTAAATGATATACATTAAAGTCAAGTGTTTTTTTTTATTATTTAATCAGAATATAGTAAAACGTTTTAGATTTTAGAATATTGAAGTGGTCGTTCACCTTTGGTATAATACTTTCAAAAATTACAGTTTAAACGCCGAAATCTGGCGAAGCATCAGAAACCAATAGACCTAAGATTTGTGAAAAAATTACGTAAACTGAAGATGTATTTTTTCTCACATTCTTCTTAACTTTTCCATTTCGGATCTAAAACCAAAAGTACGTAAAATAACATTTTATAGCTTTATGTATGCCTATTGTGGTATTCATTTTGTGATTTATATTGGACACTTGGAATGCTTTTAACAGAATTATGCTAAAGGTTTGTGTTTGAAAGCAAGGGTTGCTCTGGGAACTTTTGTTATAGTGTTTTAGTTTGCTCCTTGAAATAGTACGATATTTTATTGTAAATAACTTTTTCGTTTATTTCTTAATAGAAAATAGAAATACTAAGAGTAATTCGTTGGCTTCTACCATTCATTTATTCCATAACTATAACGTGGTTGCTGTCCCTAAAGATGAATACTTTTGCTCAATATTCCTATTACAAAAATATTATTTTGTTTTAGCATGGAAAAACGTAAACTAGAATTTAACCATAATAATGCTGCAACTAAATGTAATATGTAACAATGTGATTTAGAAACGTCAATAAAAGCTACACAATTAATATATCTCCTGCAGGGATTTTATTTTATATGTGGGATCATAGTCTAAACAAAAAATAATAATATTAAACCTGTATTAATTTTAGTAATAATTTCTATTTTAGGACGATCTCTCCAACCAACAGCCGAAACGTTTTCAGTAGACTCTTTTGCCAAGGACATTCACTCCCTCTTGAAGACAAAAATGACCGAAATGAGAAACGTTATTTTGTTTGGTTCTGCCAAAGCTGGTGTGCCGCCTCTGGATCCTTGTAATCTTGATACTATGTGGATAACATTGCACGAACCAGGTGGAATCGTAAACGTGACACTGCAGAAAACAGTCGTAGAAGGTTTAAGTAGGTTCGAAGTTAGAGATGTTGCAAGTAACCTCCATACAATGGAGTCCAGTGTACTGCTTAATATCCCCAAAGTTCAAATCACGGGAGTTTGTCGAATTGAAGGATATCTAAGTTCTTTGGACAACGAAATATTCTATGATGAAGGCATTTTTAGTGCTACTGTAACAAATGCCTCAGCATCTTGGTCAGCCCATATATTGCATGCAGATCAAGATAATTTAACCGTTTCGGATATGTCAGTGCATTCGTATTATGATACCTCAGTATGCAAGTTTCAGACTTTCTCAGAAAATCCTGTTCTCTCCAGGAGCAAGCTACTACTCCATAGTGTTCAAGAAGCGGTCCTGGAAAAGTTGAAAGACACACTCGAGGATAGTATCTACACTGGAGTTGAGCACGTGGTGCACAGGTCGAGGACACGACTAAAGACCTTACTTGACACCTACCTTCAGTTGACCAGAAGTGGTCACCATGAATTGATCAGGAGACAGGTTCCATGTATGAATGGTGACGAACTGGATGACTACATCGACAGTCTCTTGAGGTTTGGGAAAAGAGTTCTTAGAATCCGAGAACCAATTCGGAACGTTGTGCCCAACTTTACCATTTTTCTAGAGGACACAGGCACACAAGCATTCGTCTATAATGTTAAAATCCGAGAAGCGTCTTCAGTAAGCCGGAAGAAGCCAACGTATATCACGTGTCGTAACGAGTCTATCACAATTCAGTTAGGTATTGGTTTTGAGAGACTCAAAATTTTCTCATCCTTTCGAATTTTGCAAGGATATGATCTGCTAATTTTCAATGGTGAAGCTGATATAATAATTATAGACCCGCTAATCTTTGTTCAGTTAACCCAGTACTCTGGTGAAGACAGTAGGCAAGAATTGAACAGACTTAGGATACTCAAACCTGGAAAAGTGCGAATTATTCTGCGTGGCCTAGGAAATCTAACATCTGCAGTCGCTATGATCATAACGCGCCAAATTAATCAAGAAATAAGAAACTTTCTCCCTATGATAGAAGAGCAGCTTCTTTCTGCCATCAGTGAGCAGTTGAAAAGTATTAATATTCCATTCTTTTCCTTAATTTAGTAGACCAAAGAAATGCCGATATTCAGTTATCTTTAAAGTTCTAATAGTATTTGTGAAGACTGCATCCCTGTCATTAAGATTTAAGAATAATTTAATAATATTTTTCCGTCCCGTCTTCTGTGTTGTAGAATAAGATCATGCTAACGACAGTTCACACTGTTTGACCTGAGGCAGTATTAATCTCAAACTAATTTGACGTGTTGTTATAAAGGACAGCTTTTTCACATTTCAATTTTTATCGTTGAGTGGGAGCCCCGATTTCTTCGTGGAGTTTCGTTATCATAAGATATATATATATACGACATCGTCTTAAATAGCGTTTAAACAAGTTAGATACGTGTATTTTAGAGGAAAAACCTTTATTATCTACATCTAAGTGTGGTAAAAGTACCTCCGTCAAGTCAGTTTGTGATTCCACATAAACGTGTGGTTAGGCTATCTTCATGCCATAGATCGCATCATTGTGTATACGAAACCGTCAGTTTCATAGTTTCATCAAATCAGAATATTTTCTCTATCTTGTCATATTATCTATTAGATATATGTGTATGTATATATTACTAATGATTATGCAGTAATGGAAATGATTAAGAAGACACACAAGTGATACGATACACATACAGGAGTCGCAAACAACGAGTAATGGAAACTAGATGGCGAATTTATTAATGGTACAAAACTCTATCACAGAAAATATAAAAGAGAAGTGAATAAACTGTACAATGCTTCAATAGTTTGTCCTTTACACAGAACATTCCACATTATTTGCATGCTATCATACAGTTTATCAATGTAATGTTGTGGAATATTGTTTTGTTTTAATTTTTACAATTCATCCGAGTTGTTTGGTCGCTTTTTGACCTGTTAAGTATTTACATAAGTTCATACAGTTTCGAGAGTGTTCATATTGGGACTTTTTGTTGGTCAAGTTTTGGCTGTCCTGATGGAATGAAATAATGGGTCAGAATATGCTTGTACTTGGTCTTGGTCAGGATTCCATCACTTTTGTGTAGATCATCGAAACTGTTGACTGAAATACAGCCCTAAACTTGTACGAAACCCCACCATACTTCACTGTAGATGTTGTGTGTTGACTTTGATATTGTTTCCCTGTATTATCGAACAGATTGTCGTTGTCTGTTGTCGAACAATTCGAACTGAGACTAATCGATAAAGAACACATGTCTCCATATTTTCTCACTCCACTGTTAGTGGTCTGATGCCCATTATTTAGCACTTCTGGTCAGAGGTTTTGGAGTAGTTACACGCCCCCTGAGACCACTTCGTGCTATTATGTATCTCACCTGCATTTACAGCGAGGTCGTTGGTAAGATCGCTATTCGACAATCGTCTGTCTCGTCGAGAGCATACTCCGATATACTAAACATTACTTTTGGAAAGTTTGGATTTTCTACCTCAACCATTATTATTATGAATAGTGCCCTCTTCATAATCTTGCATACAACTAGTGAAATATGGATTCTTGCCGCAATTTATCACATGGAATTTTCTTGACCAGCCAAAACATTATTTAATACTGCAAGTCATATGGTATTTCAAACCTAGGATCAATGAAAGGATCACTTTATATGCCGCTCGGCATTGTAAGACTGCCTGTACTTTTATAGGCTTTATACTGGTGTGACACTTTCTGCTTGGTTGAATGACAACCAATCATAGTGTAAGCTATGACCACGTGATTGTACTCTGATGCAGTTTATTTTCACACAGTAAAGAGGTGGCATACTATTTTTCTTCACCGTTTCCATAATTGTTTCCAATACTGTGTATCAATAAAATAACTGCCTTATTCTAAGCAATTTTTACCAATATACTGTTCGCTGACTTTCGTAAGATATCTCGTTCATAATCCTCAATTACTGTTAGGAAAATTGGTTGTACATTTAGGATATAACAAGAATACTCCTTCTGATCGACTTAATTCTGTATAAGAGCAATGTGACTGAGAGATAGGTCTGCTTTAGTTGTTTTAAAACTTTTAAAATTGTTTCTACTGTTTTCTTAGTTCGTGTGAAATCCAGTGTTCAGGTATGATATTTGGAAAGCCATAAATAACGCAGGTGCCATAAGGTTGTGGTTATTTTTCTTTAAATAAGTCATTTTGTGTCTTTTTAGTTTGTTTGATACTTCTGTGATGTCAAAACAATAAAGTGATTTTAAGTAATTTAAAAATAACAGTTGTTCTTTCAATATTAAACTTCCCAGCTTTGAGTTTTTATAATATTATCTCGTATTTAGAAATATATTAAATACTATTATTAATATATGGCATATTTTTCATAATATTCTATGTCTAGAACAATCACAATAACATTTATTACTTAACTGTATGGTTTATTTTTCATAACATTCTCTATCCAGATCAGTCACAATAACATTTATTACTTAACTGTACGGTCTATTTTTCATAACATTCTCTATCCAGATCAGTCACAATAACATTTATTACTTAACTGTACGGTCTATTTTTCATAACATTCTCTATCCAGATCAGTCACAATAACATTTATTACTTAACTGTACGGTCTATTTTTCATAATATTCTCTATCTAGATCAATCACAATAACATCCATTATCAAATTGCACAGATTCTACTCAATATTTTACAGTTCGTAGAGGTAAGTCCAACAATAAAATAATTACTTGTTTAGATCCAACTTTACATCAAACAATAGGTTTAGTTACATAGAACAATATTAAAAGGTTTAATAAAAATCTTTCTGAACCCAGGTCTACATTAATCAAATAGTTTAGTTACAGCCTATCTGAACCTAGAACAATATTGAAAAGTTTAAAATACAGCCCATTTGAACCTAGGCCTACGTTAATCGAAAGGTTGAGTTACAATCCACTTGAGCCTATAGAACAACGTTAAACAAGAGGCTTAGATACAACTCGACTGAATCTAGATCTACGTCAAACAACTTGTATAAACATAAATCTATGGCAACCAAAAGGTTTAATATAAGACTATTATTATTAAGCCTTCAGTAAGGTATACTTACAAATATATATATTAAAGTTTATATTGTTTTAAGGCTTATAACCTTTACAAAAATTAACGTAACCGAAGGAATATGAATAAATATTTGAAAGCTAAGAGAAAAAAAATGTAAACTGCATGTTAACGTTTGTTTGTTTCGGATATTTTTGCAAAGCTTATCAAAAGTTATCTCCATATCCGCCCCTAATTTTGAACTGGTAGACTATAGGAACGGCTTTATTATTTGTTTATTTGTTGTTAAGCCAAAGTTACATAATGGGCTATCTGTGCTATGCCCATCACGTGTATCGAAACTCGGTTTGTGGTCTCATAAGCCTTGAGACTTAACGTTAAGCCACTGGGGAGCAGAGGGACTACAGCTAGTCAACAGCACACAATCTTGGGCTACTCTTGCCAAACCGAAGAGTTGGATTTGACCGTAGCCCTTATAATCCACCATTGGCCCCAAAGTGTGGAGCACGTTTTTTTTTATTATTATTTCTTGTGGCAACGTGACGCGAAAAATGGGCCTACAGATCCTTAATCCGACGCGTTAACACTGAGCCACGATCGGCCCTCATTTAAAGGGAACGGTTGTAAATCCAACCGTCTTATTAGCTGATGAAGCTATCAGAACTGAACAGAAATAATGTAGCTGGGATATCAGTTAAAACTCCGCATTTTATACAAAAAAAAACATCCATATCCAAAAGGTAAATTGCATAAAATTATAAGAGATATATCAGAGATAAATGTAAGTATTTGAATTGTTTGTCGTATCAATTAAAGCTTCAAAAATTGTGATTACGGAAAATTTTAAAGGGTTTATGAAAATCTTTATTTAACTACAATTTTCTTTTCCAGTAAAATTCGAATCGAAATATGAAGAAAAAAAAAGTCACTTTTTTACAATTAATTTTCAATTTGAATCACAACAATAGTTTCTGTATGTTATATTTGATGAAGTAAATACAGACAATAGTCACGTTGGATTTATACACAAACTATAGTACTTTTAAAATGATGAGCCACAACAATTATATGCCACAGTTATCACTTGTCATTCGCGGTTTCGAGTATTAAAGGCAAATTAAGTAAACGAATTTTAGTTTAAGATATATCTATTTTACATTACTGTACTATATTTTTTACTTGTTTTTAGTGTGTATTACTGTACATTGTTTTTTGTTATGAAATGTGATTACTGTACCTTCTGTATTTTTGTGAGTTGGAAACCTATATGTATCTTCTTTTATGAATGGTATTTGCGGTTTTAGCATTCGCGGCAATTTCTAGAACATAACCCCCGCGAATGGCAAGGGATAGCTGTTAAACTAAGATTAAACATCACATAATTTGGGGTTAAAACTAAGGTACATCATGATTATTCGATCCAAGAAATTCTCAAAAGTGTTCTGAGGAATTAATCACCGCCCCCGGTAGTGGTTATCAATAGCACTGTCTTCAGATAGTCCACTAATATACGAAAAAATAGGTAAGGCTGATAATAAATAAAACTATTTAAACACTGCAGCTATTTTTTCTCTGTTTCCGTATTTTTGCTAGAAAATTAAAATGATAAAAGTGGTTATTAATAACATTTTAAATAAGTACATAATTTTAATATAGTATTTTAATTATTTATAAGAATTATCTTTTCCACCTTTTTTAAATATCTATAACGTTTAATGCATTTTGGCCAACTATGTAGTTAGTATTCTAATATCTTTAAAGAACTGTGTGCCTTTCTTTGTCGACGAAATAACAAAAACACTCCAGGTTGCCAGGTGCAGGCCGCTGACCTAGTAAGATTTTACTGATCATTCCACGACTAGTTTTCAAGGAAAGTTATCTGTAGCGTGATGGGTTTCCTGTCTCTGAATGAATGTCAATGTCCCGAGATTCAAGAAGCGTGTTGTATTTCATCTAGACCCATAAGTAGGTCAAGCGGCGAAGTTTTTCTGCGTAACAAACAAGGTAGGTAGATCTAGGATTTGATGAAATAATGCGTTAAAAATAAAGCTTTACTACATTCTGATTGGTTAACTTTACAGATATTATGGTTTATGGTTGCATCTACATTAACAGTATTCTGAATAAAGCCTTAGAACATTGTTAAGAAATAAATCTTTGTAAATGTTCGTCTAGATTTACAGAATTATTGCGTTTTACCAGGTCTGTCTTCATAAGCTATGTTACACATTATATTCAGCGTGCTTCTGCTTCACTCAGCTGTACGCTGTGCACTTTCTGGTAAGTGAAGGGCAGTATGTATAACATATGCTTATAGTACCTGATCTAAAACTGTGTTTCATATAACTGACTTTCGATTAGTACCTGATCTAAAACTGTGTTTCATATAATTGATTTTCGATTAGTACCTGATATAAAACTATATTTAATATAACTTAGTTTTGATTAGTATCTAATCTAAAACTTTGCTTATTACAACTGATTTTCAATCAATATATAAATAGAGAGAGAGAGAGAGATGTTAATGGAGAAAACTCTGTCCAATCGTCTTGATTGTATTTTCGCCTGCATTACTGTAAATATCTCCATTATGTAAAATCATCAGCAGTTTGGGTGAAGAACCACAATTTGTTTTCTGTTAGTCTTAACAAATGTTTGAATGAAGAAGTAGACAGTAGACACGATATCAGGAGTTACAGTAAATTATTTAGCTAATTAGGATTACCAAAACGTGCGGTTTTACTTAAGAGTTTTTTTTTTATTCTTCTAATAAAATAAATGTCGATACGTCTATAAAACATAGCTACAGAAACTCTGAATGTATTTTTCGTATGTGCCTCCTCTTAATTTAATCGATAATACATGACGTCGACTGCAGGATTCTCCTAGTGTTTTTTTTTTAATTAATGAAACAAGAATAAAACATATTTGAACTGACTTCAAGCTCATTTCGAAACCTACTGACTCTTCTTCACCAAGCAACTATAGTTAAATATCAATAACTTTGTTATGTTTATAATCAATTAACTAACATTATATTATTTAGAATCGTTTGATTATATTGATATTTTAGTTGTTTGGATTCCAAAAAGAACTACCAAATTATTAAGTTTATTTTTTACTGCCAAAAGGCGCTAAGCGATATTGTGTAACGCAAAAAAACTAGTTGAATATTGGGTTTATTTTCCCAATTCAAAATGTGTTTACTTTTGGATATTCGAGCAAAGACATTCAAGGGATGTCTGCTCCAGTCATCCCTAATTTTGAACTAGTAAACAGAACCCAACGCCAACTAATTGGTTACTCTTGTCTGACTGAATAATGGGATTTAACCATCACCTTTATAACACACCCACGGACTCAACGTGCGGAGTGCATTTTTGTTTTGTTGGCAGGCCGTAAACATTGGATTCCCTAATACTTAGTCCGACATGCTGATCATTGGTACACGTTCGGTCCCCTAATTCTAACAAAAAAAAATGTCTCATTTTCTTTCTTTTTTTTACTTCGAGATAGATAAATAGAAGTGGATTGCTTAAAATTTATAGGTAAGCTTACAATAGTATGGACTCACAAACAAGTTCCAAACTCAGTTGTAATTTTTTAAATGTTCATTTAAAATAAGTAATCATAAAAATACGCATTGCAGCATATAACAAAGTTTACAAATTCGTGTGTATTTCTATTATATCATGTGATGATACATGCTATTATGTTATGTATCTCCTAATTGCATTTGCCAAACATAGATATAAAATGCAAGTTGTGCAAAGAACACCAACCAACATTTTTTTTCTTTGTTTTTATTATATCTCTTTTCTTCGTTGGTGACGCTACTGGTTGTGATGACATTGAAGTTATCTGTATTTCTATATAATTGTATTTTATAAATGTATTTAATAATATATTTTTAAATATTTGCATTTGCAAC
Organism: Limulus polyphemus; assembly: GCF_000517525.1. Lineage (NCBI taxonomy): Eukaryota > Metazoa > Arthropoda > Merostomata > Xiphosura > Limulidae > Limulus > Limulus polyphemus. The sequence goes on along the minus strand of NW_013665996.1, from coordinate 454,390 downwards.
TGAAACAGTGCACCCAGTTCCAAAAAAAAAAGAACTTCTAGAATTAATAAGTCGCATTGTCCTCTAAAATAAAATTCTTACTATTTATTGTTTCAACGTGTTTTATCCGATGTAACGATTTTTATAATGTAATGTAATATGGTCAAGTTTTCCAAATCTATTTTATGACGAAAATGTTATTTTACTTTGTTTCAGAGAAAGTTACAAGTGATTTAGAGTTATCCTTGGCATCCTCCAAAAGCTTAGTGAGACACGATGATGATATAATTAAGAAATCATATTTGCGATTATTTCTGAAAAATAAAGTGAATGAAGTCAGAAATGTTATCTTACGGACGAAAAATGGACCTAAAACCCTAGATCCGATAGAAATTAACCAGATCTGGTTATTTCTCCAAGAAAACAAATCGGTTGTAAATGCTACTTTAGATAACTTGGTTCTTAGTGAAATGTCAAACTTTCTAATCAAAGATGTTATAGTTCAGCCCCTGTTTAAAGTTGGTAGCGTGGAATTGGAGTTTCCTATTCTTCGTATAACCGGAGTTTACAATATTGGTTTACTTCATAAAAGTAATCCAGGTAACTTTCTGAAGGACAAAGGAATATTTCATGGAGTTGTCTACAATGCTAGAGCAACCTGGTCAACAAGAATGCTTTCACATTTGAACTCTGAAGTGGCATTAGAAGGATCTGAAGTTCAAACATATTTCAAGAACATCACGTATAAATTTGATAGTGCTGTCACCAAAGGATCTAGTGGCCAGATTTCAAGAGAAGTGCTTGATGCCTTAGGATCAATGATAGTAGATAAAATGGAAACTCTTTTAGACGATCGGATGGAAGAAGTTATTTCTCAAGTAACTGGGATTCCAGAACGGAGAGTAAACTCTTTAAAAAAAGGGGTTCCGTCAGTAAAAGCAGTTTTAAGCTCGAAACTCTCTGTCAGTAAACCAAGTTTACTTTCTACTAGACATCACTCAATTCAAAAACGACAGATTCCATGTCAGAATGGAACAAACTTGGACTCATATGTGGACTTTCTATTCCGTTTCAGCCAGAGGTTCCTGCGAAGAATGGAGCCATTTCCGTTGCCTAACACCACAGTATGGGTGGAGGACACTCACACTTTGGTCTTCTTGTACAACACCACCTTCAGAGGGATCACTACAATTTCCCGCCGACGAGAGCCTTACGTTATATGTCGAAACACGACCGACAACACCACTATCATCACCCTAGGTTTTATCTCTCACTTCGATATGCTGCGAGGTCGTGGTTTCTACCGTGTTCTTCAAGGATACCGAACCCTACTGTTCAACGGTGACGCTGAGATCAAAGTGTCCAACTCAAAAATATTTGTGCAATTGACCCAGACTGAGATGGCAAACGGTAACACCACCATCTCGGTGGATCGTCTGAGGATCTGGAGGTTAGGGAAATTCCGTGTTCTCTTGCGGGGACTAGGGAACTTGACTTCTGCCTTGTCTATGTTAATCACTCAGCAAATAAATCAGGACCCTCGTAGTCTTATTCCTCTGCTGGAAGATCAGATTAAGACTATGGTCGACACGATGGTCCAAAACGTTAATATACCAATTTTCACGCTAGCTGGATGAAAATCTTAGGTTTAATTTCTTCCACTTTTAAACTTCTAGTAAAATATTACTATCTAATTTCTCTACGTAGAGAAAAACAAAACAACACAAAACCTTATTCAGTCGAGAATCACTTATAGTTTTAAAATCTACAAGGAAAAAATAGCTTTGTATAAAAAAATCGAAAATCATTGAAACAATTAACAATTCCTCTCGCAGTAAAACTTCACTGTGACAGTAATGTAGAAATACAAATGCTTCAAAAACATTTCGGTGCGATTTATATCTGGCTGTCTCTTTTTCACTATCTATTAGGTGAGCTGCGAGAAACCTTTACTTGGTGTAGCTATGAAAATTACCGGAAATAGCCCCTTATCTCAGCTTATGTTTATTTATATTATATAAATACATATTTAAAAAAACGATTAAATTATTTCTTAAATAACTCAAAATGCAAATACATGTGTGTGTGCGTGTCTTAATTAACAGACGTGGCTTCGGTTCTCTTTGAAACTTGATGAGAATCCGTATGATTATATGATTTAATAAACGATGGTAACCTTTCTTTGGAAGTTACATATGGAAGTAATGTATATGATAATGAACCTCAGTAAAAACCTCACGTAAAGCGTAAACTTAGTTGAAACAGCTTGTGTGTTCAAGGTTTTAAACTTAGTGCAATCTCTTTTTGAAAACTAATTAAGTTCAAGGATCATAAATGTCAGAGAACTTAAGTGACAATGATTTTTCAAACTAAAGCGAAATCGAATAACTATCTATCTATATGTATATAAGCAACTCTCTTATCGTAAAGCAACCTTTGTTGGTAACGCTCCACTTTCTGTTCGTAACGTTCGCTTTGTTCGCAACGTTCAAGTTATCTCAGTGGTTAAATTTCAAGCGGAAGTTTTGCGATCCAATCCAAGTTGAGTGGGGATTTTTTTTTAATAACTCGTCATGTTAAGAACAAGATAATACAATATTAGGAAAAAAAACAGAATAGCATGTTAGTTTAAATTAAGGATTTGAATTACACAGGCCTGTGATGGTTTTATTGTCTTGAAATTTGTACATGTTCTACAGTAATTCCTGTACGCTGAATCCGAAAATCATATCCGTTTTTCCCCATCACGTACAGAAGTTTCATAAAACATCATAATGCAATACATAAAAGAAAGACCACAACGCGTAGTTTTGAAACTAAAATACTATATTTCACACAGAAAAATCAGGATCAATGAGGATGCATATTCGTTTGACATCAGTGTTCTTCCCTCTTCTTCAGTTTGTTTGTATTTTGTAACAAACATAATGATAAAAAAGGTTCATTGTTATAAACGAAATAATAATTTGATCTAAGTATTTTTTTTCTTCTCGATTTGTACAAAACCCTTACGTAATAGAAAAAAATGAATATTAGTTTCGAAATCTGCGTAGATGAATTATGGAAAATCTGATATTAAAACCAGAAGAACTTTTGTTAACTTTAAATTCGCAGGCCTGTGTTATTTGTTAACATTCGATTATAAATAATGGGCGTCACAGTGTTTATACTTGACTATCATCTGAAAATCTCGCTTTCAAATCCCAGTCGAGTCTGGATTTTATGTTAATTTTTTATATTATTGTTTTTAAATATTTATTATCATATTTACAACAATCTTTTAGAATATTCGGGCATTCAATTAGTATGTATCCATTAGCTTAGATATATTTATTGAACACTTCCATTAAGGTAGTATAACGAATACAAAATCAAACATTTTATAATGTCAGTATTTTCTTTTTCACAATGGTGCTTCAAATTCCCTGTTACCACTGAGAAGTAATAAAATAGGCAGTCTTATCGTTCTGATATCATACAAATAATTCGCACAGTTACAAATAGGATTCTTGAAACGAGCGTTGCGAAACTATTGCCCTCGTACACTAGATGGATTGTTGAAACTCTACAGGGAAGGGCGATGAGCTTCTGACGTGAAAACCTTACGATGGTGCCTTTTGCAGTGGAAACTAAACTACACGGCTATTTGCACTGTCATCAGATGAAGCATGACCGGATGTTCCAGCACGGACTGTGACGATTTGGTGAGGCTTCCATATTGTTTTGATACAACGTACCCAACCATCTCAGGTTGCAGAGGACAAGCTGGTTAACAATAACAAAAAAAGATGCCAGTTGAAAGAAAAGTATCAACACCTTAAGGTTGAGCAGTTTGATGGATTCAACTATCAAATTCAACTTCCTTCAAGTTGTCGTAGAGAGAGAAAGATACATTTTTTTTCGAAAAAGGTTATAAATAATGCAGTAGTTGTTCTGTTTATGGACGAAGTTTATTGTTACACTCTGTGTTGCGGCATATTAACAACTTTTCAAATACTGCGGTAAAATACAAAGAACTAATATTGTGATACAAATTCAACTATAAATAAAAGAAAGGTGTATAAGTTTTACAAAAACGTACGGGATAAAAATTTTCTATGATATGATTAAAGATAAATCACATAATAAAACTGTGCCGCTGTAAATAAACAAACTTTTTGTTTCTTTCTTTCTTTAAAAAAAAATGGAACTGTTTGTTTGTAATTAAGCACAAAGCTACACAATGGGCCATCTGTGCTCTGCCCACCACGGGTATCGAAACCCGAATTCTAGCGTTGTGAGTCCGCAGACATGCTGCTGTGCCACTGGGGGGCAAAATGGAACTATAATTAAATAATAGTATCAAAAATAAAAATTATCTTACAGTTCAAATAACTACCATTCTTTTGTGATATTCCAACATCGTGGATCTACGTATTATAGTTTATAATTCCATCTGTTACAAAGTACTTTGAATTAAAAGGTGTCGTTAATTTTTTAAATAAAATAAACAACATGGGAAGATGAGAAAATGTTAAAAGAACATTTTTCATATAAACAAACTTATTTGAAATTAGACTTAGTTTCTTAAGAATTTGCACGGACCCTGGATATGAAATTCTTTTAAATTTGTCCTCAATATTAAATTGATAGTTTTATTATGATTTTTTTTATTGTAAATGGCATAGAGTTATTGAAACATATATTCTACCCAGCTTACCCCAAAATAAATTTGGCTTCACAAAGATATCCTTTATTGTACATTTAACTGTTCTTTCGTTTCATTTTTCAAGATACTTCATTATGAATAGAAGATCAAATGTTTGTGGTTATCATACGTCATCAAAATTTCGTGAATACTTTTTTTTAACAAAATTACCTTGCAATCCAAAAATCTCCTTTTGACTTTTTTTTTTACACAATATAATTTAGGTTTCAGTCATTGTGCGTCGAAATAAAGAATGTCGTTAGGGGAAATTATTTCTTTAGTTCTAAACCCTTTAGGGATTATGCTATAAATCTTATTAATTGCTGACAGTTGTGTGCGTGCTCCTGCGTGTCTGTTTATGTGTGACCGCCATAGCTACAAGAGGAAAGAACCTAGAAACCTGAAAGTTTGCACCCATACTAAGTGGACCCTGAAGATTTTCACCTGGGTATTACTTATTTTACCCACGTGCATGCGCGTGCGCATCTTTTTCATGAGGCAAACTTGCGAAAAACCACATGGTTCCTTATATGAAAAGAAAAAAATGGTTCCTTATATAACAACTTCTAATATATATAGAAAAGCCAGTGCGTTTTGGTAACAGTGCGTTCCAACAATGGCTTTTATGCCATGTCAGTTAGCAACAAAAGTATATAGGTTATGCTTTTATGCTAAAATGGGTTCAGAATACACACACTATCAACCTAATAACCCGAACGTAGCTGGATACTTTCGCTAGTAATCAATAAAGAATTGTCATGACTATACTGAAAAAAATGAATTAATATTAATTAAAGCAACTAAACCACATACTGTGAACCGGGCTATATATCGAAAGATCTGGGATTCGAACACGTGATATGTTGTTGAACACTCCTCACTTTCACTTATATACATTGAGTGGTCACAAGTAAATAGACACCTAATTTTTCGTCATTGAACTGATTTATGCTAACTAATTTGTGTTCACAGACCACTATATAAATGAAAATGGTCCGCACACTAAGTATCTTGTGCTACAACATGCCTAGAAGTCAAGGTTCTCTCGAATTGTCAGATTTTGTTAGAGGAAGGATAGTTGGTGAAGCAGATGGTGGAATAAGTCAGCGGCAAATTTCGCAGAATTTGGGAATCCCGCTTTCGACAGTCAACAGAATCATCGTACAGTTCAGGAAATACGGCGAAGAAACAAATGAGCAGCGTCCGGGTCGTCTTGGTCCATCGGAGAGGACAAAAAGGGCTGTCAAGAGGAGCATCGAAATGGATCCCAGATTAACGACTGCAGAAGTGGCCAAAGTTGGTGGGATGAGCCCGAAATCTGATCAACGAATTCTCCACAGATTGGGTTATCGTTGCAGAGCAGTTAGACGGAACCCTTATTAAGAACTTCCAACATAGTCAGACGAAAGAAGTGGGCAAGTGATATGATGACCAAGCCTCTGTATTGTTCTCAGACGAATCCAG